>NW_011500182.1:158907-230140 GCF_000495115.2 Populus euphratica | reverse complement strand
TTATAAAAATATATATATATATATATATATATATATATTTGATTTGAAGAATAAAATCAATTATTATTATTATTAACTTAGATCTGACATCCCCTTTCAAATTCAAGAAACTTAGAATTAGAAAATAACACTTCACTTAAATTACTTAGAAGTGGCAAGAGCACAGAATTCCTTGGATCTTGCAGCCCCACCTAGTTCAAGACACTAGAAACAAGTGTTCGAACCCAGGTTTGGATTTGCTTTATAGTGCCAGACCCAAGAACATTGAGTTTGGCTGCAACTCCGTGCCCAACAATTTTAAGTCTGACTACAACACCAGCCCGAAGCTCTTAGATATCCCTTTAAAAAGTAGACCTAGTGTTTTAAGATTTTAGATTTTTTTAATTTTTTTATATAAAAAAAAATTATCCTCAGAGTAGCGTGGGTTACCTAACTATAAAGACAGTTGCAAGTAAATATAAAGCTAGTGATGGAAGCTGGACAACAACAAAAATACATTGAAACCGAAACATTCAAGATAGAAAAACGAAGAAACAAACCATCTTTTCTTGCTGCAATGGAAGGCAGTTCCCAACCAATATTACCAGCATACTTGCTGAATTTGGTGGGCATGTCTATCTAAATATTTTACTCTAAATATTTTAATTTGGTGCAAATTAAAATAAGACTAGAATGAATGCTTGGAGGCCTTGTTGTTATGACTAATTATTAGCTGATATCTTAGTTCGTTAACTCGGTATGCAGCTGCGATTTGGCGAAGTTAACGAGTACATTAGCAACAACGTTTTTGAACATTCTGGGATTGATGAAAATCACATGCCTCAGCAAATCAGCATTTTTTTTTTAAACCCAACCCGCAGCTAACCGGGTTAACTAGCCCAACCCGCAATACCAAATCAGATATGGTATTATAACTATGATCATTATACCACTTTTCTTTTCATAAATCAGCCATTTTCTTCCATGTTGAGAGAGCCCCAGATACAAGGGAGCTGGTTATAATCGGGGTGGATGCCACAAAACCTTTCTTGGAACTAGGAGTAGTTTCAGGTATGGTATGTGAATCATTTCAATTAGAACAGTACTGTAAATATATTTTGCACAATGAGATGTTTTATAAAGCATAGCAACTTTCCTTGCCTTGTACTTCAAACTAGTTAACTTTTCAGCCGATGGAAAAAGATTAGTTCATAAAGTTGATCTCAAATTCAACAGGTGTTCCCTTTCTCATGACATGGGAGCTACGCGGAGGTAAATCTATTCAATATTGGTCTAAAACACTGCATGGGCATTATAATTCAAATTGAAAGCTGTAACGATCAAGATGAATTGTGTTTCCGGGCACAATGTGGTGATGGATTTTCCACTCATTCTAGACATGCACGGACTCCTTAAGGGTGGCCCGTGAGTACTCAAATATCTTGCTGTACTTTGTGTATTTTACATGACTTGAACAATGAGCTGGTAATTATGTCTGTCATGGACCATGACGTGAACAAATGCAGGTTGATAAAATATACATGGCAGAATATGCAAGAATTGGAATCATGCCTCGCTATGGCAACGCAGACTCAATCAAGTGGTTTCAGGTGGAATCAAATTGCGCATTTCACCTTCTTAATTGTTTTGAGGAAGGCACTGATGAGGTAAACTCATAGATTTCTTACGTAAGAGGAAAGATTCCTGACAGGAACTGAATTCTCTACGGATTTTCCAATGATCCAATGAGATTTTACTGGTGTTAAAAAATAAATATGGCTATACCCAAGCTACTGATTCAAATGCTAGCTCTGACTCCGGTGATTATAACTAAAACTCTTCTTTCTATAGAAGTTTACTATAACCCTGATCATTAATTTACTTAACATTTCAGGTGTGCCTAAATATGGAGATCTAGCAAAACTGTATTTTGAAGAGCCAGAAACAAATAAAATCAATTCGGTAGTTAATTAAGCTGTGTTATTAACCTTCTTTCCTAACACATCTAAATTTATGCTGACACTGTTTTGGTTCTGTGAATCAGCAAGGTGGCCAATCTGAAGAGCTGATAAAGGTGGAATACCATAAATCCCAACAGAATACTTTCTGCACTGGAGCTGCCTTAGTTCCCAAACAAGGCAGTCATGTAGAAGATGATGGATGGATAATCACTTTTGTCCACAATGAAGATACAAGCATGTATAAAGAAGGTCAATTTTGCACTTTGGTACATAATAATTATATGACTCTCATATCTAAAGTATTTGTCTACGTTCATAGGCTTATATAATTGACACCAAAAAGTTTACCAGTGAGCCAGTTGCCAAAATCACGTTGCCATGCTAAGTCCCACATGGATTTCATGGAGCTTTCATGCCAATCCTGTTGCAAAGTTTGACAGCATCAAATGTTTACATCACCACTTTCTGTTTAGCAGTCTCTTGGGTTATAAATTGTATAATCTGGATGACGTCCAGAATTTGTTTTTATTGATCGTTGTATATGATATACACTCAGCTTTAAACATTGAATTTAAGGCTTAAACTCAAGAACATAAAGAAGAAATCAAATTTTCTTAAACGTTGGATCAAAAATAATTTTATTTATACTTCAAATAATAAAACTCGAAAAAAAGAGTAACAAAGAAAAGTCGAAAGGCATTCTATTTTATTTTCATTTCGAGTCTCACCTTCATTATACTTTTAGCTATTTGAAATTGAGTCCTTCTATCAAGTTTATATTGATTTTAACAAAACCCTCCTTTTCTCTAATTTTCTTTTTCCTTCTCCTTTCTCCTCAACCGCCACACAACCCAACCTAACAATAAGTCGATTAAGCAATCAAGTGAAAAAGATGCACAAGGATTGGATTCAAATCCTTTATTAATTGTCATCACCACCACATAAGCCTCTAGATGATGATCGATTTATATTCACATCACTAACCTTAGAACCCTAACTGCTAAAACTACTCTAACATGAACAAAAAGACTCAAACCCTAAAAACTGAAGAAAAATTGAAGCTAAAAAACCCTAGATTAGCCACTAAACAAAATCACAAGATTAGCCACCGCCACCACTTCAAAAACATAATTTTCATGGAAAACAACTTAATTCCCAAAAACAAGAGTCAAAATCACCATAATTAAAGAACCCTAGGATTCAAGAATTGAAATCACACAAAATCATATCCAAGACACTTTCAAAATAATAATAATAATAATAATAAAGAGAGAAATAGAGACAGAATTACCTCAGCTGCAATATATTCAAGAACTGCAGCGAGGTAGACAGGAGCGCCGGGACCAACACGCTCAACATACTTGCCTGCCTTCAAGAACCTAGTAATACGACCCACCGTAAACTGCAAACTAACGACATAGGGGCAGGAGTGAGAAGGAAGGGATAGAGGAGGGAGGATAAAATAAAGGAAAGGAGAAAAAACTAAAAGAGAACGGGGGATTTTAAAAAAATACTCATAGTCTTCAAGAGAATTAACTGAAACTTTTTTTTAGTAATCCTTTTTTTTTCTTTTTAAATTATAGAGTAAGATTTCTTTAAATAATTAACTAAAATGATTTTAAAAAAATTATCAAAATAATTCATAGTCTTCAAGACAATTAGAATTTTTTGTGATAATATTAAAAATTATTTTATAAATAATTATTCATTAACTTAATATGCAGAAATTTTAAATGATTTACTCATCAATAATTAATAAAAATAGAATATCTATTTTTTATTATAAATTATTACATATTTTTATTAAAGCTAATTTCATTAAATTTATTTATATAGGTGTATAAAAATGAAAAATTCATAATTTATTTTATCTTTTATTGAAACTTCCTTTTATGATCATAATAATTTTTTTTATTTAAATTGCTTCTTAAAAAAGATATTTTTTCATTAAAAACACATAAAAAAATATTTTTTTTATTCAATTCAAGTAATTGGAATGTTTATATTTTTTTAATTATTTTTAATTATTTTTAATAAAATATACTTTAAATAAAAAAACATGTTATCATAAAAAAAAAAATGATTGAGAACTAAACCCTAAACCTATGGTTCTAACTAAAAAAAATTTCTAAGATTTTAATAATCTTTTTTCTTACAAATATACATTTTAATTCTTTTTATAATTAAATAAAAACTGATTTTGAAAAACTATTCCCGACAGCGCAGTCTTTATCCTTAAATTGGGAGGCTCGAAGTGACATAATGCGGATTTATCGTTTTGCGGGGGAGGTTAAGCGCTAATGAATGCCAAGAATATTCCATCTTATTGGTCAACTTGTTTTTATTACTCTAATTATTTATGCTTATTGGAAGTTTTAGTGATTATAAATCACAGCTTTATCCGTACAGAAATGACTTAATATTTTCATGAGTGAAATGATTTAGTATTTAGTAGAATTTTGGACGCATTTGTGGATGCCAGGGGCGGTTTCTTATCAGCCTTAAAGGTTGTTTGAAATATATTTTATTTGAAAATTTATTAAAATAATATATTTTTTAATTTTTTAAAATTTAAGAACGAGAAAAAAATTAAAAGGAAAATATATTTTTATTATGTATTTTTTCCTAAGCTCTTTTAACTTCTTTTTTTTATGTTTAATAATATTGAATTACAAGTTTTTTATAGTCATTAAAACCCAAATAATCAAGAAATTAAATTAATATATAAAAATTTTAATTTGAACAAGAATTATATTTTACTAATTGAATTAACCGACTAATTTATTTAATTTAACTAGAGGACTAATTCATCTGTCCTTTAAATAAAATAAAAAATCAAGTTTAATTTTTAACACTCTCTCTTAAACTTAATTTCTTGATAGTCCCAACATATTTCTTATTTTGATCAAAATAACATATGTGAGTGGTTTTTTAAAGATATTCACAACTTGATCATGTGTTTTCATATACTTGATTTCAATTTCTTTATTTATAATGCAATCTCTCATGTAATTAAATCTTATGTTAATGTGCTTTATTTTTGTCATGAAAAACTAGATTTTTAATTAAGACAATGGCTAATAAGTTATTCATATAAATCTTTATAGGCTTTTCTTGTAGCATTTGCAATTCTTTTAATATTCTTTGTAACCCATATGGAATAACAAACATGTGATGTAATTGATTATATATTCAGTTTCACTTGTTGACAAAGTGACTATGGATTACTTCTTTGAACTCTATGTAAATATTGTGTCTCCTATGTAAAAAACAAAAAACTCTTAGTGCTTTTTCTGTTATCCATATCTCTAGTCTAATCACTAACACTATAACCCGCAAGTTTAAAATCATTAGAATAACCATAGAACAAGCCAAAATCAATAATTCCTTTGATATACAGAAAAATTATCTTCAATGTTCTGAAATGTGTCATAGTTAATGTTTCTATAAATCTACTCACAAGTCCTCCTCCAAAATGAATATCAAATAAATGCATGTTAAATATCTCAAAATCTTAATTAAGTTCTTGAAAGTTGTAGGGTTTATCTTTTCTCTTTCATCATTATTTTGACATCTTTGCTCTATAATTAATTGGAATATTTATTCTTTCACAATCCTTCATCTTGAACTTCTTGAGAACTTTTTTTGCTTGCAAACTTCTATTGATTCATAAAGATTTTATCTTCTCCTTGTTTGATCTAAATCCCTAAGTAGTGAGATATGAGACCAGTATCTGTTATCTCAAACTCTTATATCATTGGTTGCTTAAAGTCTTCAAACATTTTTGAATTATTTCCTTTAAAGATCAAGCCATGCACATACAAACATACAATAAGAGTATTACCTTTCTTTTTTATCTTTAAATAAATAACATATTCATGAGGGTATTTAATAAATCCATTCTTTAAAAAATAGTCATCAATGCGACTATAACAAGCCCTTGGGGCTTGTTTCAATCCATATAAGGCTTTGTTCAACTTTAATACTTTGTTTTCATGTTCATTTGCTTCATATCCTATTAGTTGCTTAATGTATACCTCTTCTTCAATAAAACTATTAAAAAAGGCTGATTTGACATTTATTTGATAAATTCTTCATCATAGTTAGTCACATGCTTTTGATTATATCCTTTTTACAATAACCTTGCCTTACACCTTTATACTTCTTTTTTAACATTCTTTTTTTATTTGTAGATTCACTTGACACCTATTGGCTTCTTTTTTCTTGGTTTAGGAACAAATTTTCATGTGTCATTCTTCTAAAATGATGCAATCTCCTCATCTGTAGCAATTCTATAATTTGAATTCTTTATTGCTTCTTCAAACATTATAGGATCATATATAGTAAGATGACAATATAGTGTTACATTTTTATAAATAGAATTAGTTACCTCATATAAGTCAACAAGGCTCTTCATCTTTTTTAATGGATTTGGTGAAGTACCACTACTTGAGCTTTTACTAGAAGAAGAAAATAAATGTAAAGATGACACCATTAGTGATTATGAAGGTGTAGCTTGTTCTTGATGATATTTATAGCACTCCTTCTCTTTATCAAGAATCGATAGAAAATTATATTTCTCGCCATCATCTCCCTTCCAATCCTTTGCTTCTTCTTCATTGAACTCAACATCTCCGTTAATCACTATTTTTTCTTTATTGGTGTTATAGAGCTTATATCATTTGAACTTTTGGTTATAACCTATAAAGATCTTTTTTGTTGTTATCATTTAGTTTGATCCTTACTTGATCATCTAAATGCACAGTCATTGCTCCTAAAAACTTTCAAGTGAAAAACGTTTGGCTTTCTTCCACTCCATAATTCTTGTGAAGTCATGTCATTTAATCCTTTAGCAGGACACCTATTTGACAAGTAGATAACATAATTTATAGCTTTGGCCTAAAACTCTTTAGAAATCTTCTTATTTTTTAGTATGCTTCTATTCATTCTATCTATTACACCATTTTGTTTTAAGAATTTAAGCATTGTTAGGAGTCTTTTTATACTATGATCTTCACAAAAATTATTAAAATCATTAAAACAAAATTCACCCCCTATCAATCCAAAGTGATTTTATAATAACCAAATTCTTTTTCAATTAATGCCTTAAACTTCTTAAAACAACCAATCATATTAGAATTTTCTTTTAAGAAGTATACCCAAGATTTTTACCAAACAAACATGGTTTCATATGACCACAAACATTACCATCTATTTTTTGTTGAGGTTGACTTGCTTTTGATGTGAACTCATTTGGAAAGCTCTTGCAAAATTACTTTTCCATTAAATATCATTCACATTACTAATTTGGATGTATAATAGATGGTAAACCCTTCAACATCTTTTTTTTTTTATCATCTTTAAGCTATCAAAATTTACATGCCTAGATCTTATATGTCAAAGCGAAGTCTCATATTTCACACATGCATTTAGGTATTTAGACATACTATTCTCTATGTTTAGCAAAAATATTTTATTCTTTGTCATGACTACCTTTGCAATCATTGCTCATTTAATATCAAGTAATGTCAAAATACAATCTTTCATCTTAATCTTATACCCCTTCTCTAACAATTGTTCTAAGCTCAATATGTTGTTTTTCACTGTTAATATATGTAATAGACATCTCTAATAAATTGATGACTTCTATATTTTAATTTAATCAAAATTATAGTTTTTCAATTGATCACAACTTTTGAATGATCTGCAAATATGACATGACCTCTAATTGCTTCATCAAGCTCCATAAACTTGTCTCCACACATGTAATTGTTTGCTCCATCAGTTGCTACTTGTTGAAGAATGTCTCAATGCACTAGAAGGAGTTGTTAGCCTTAGAACTTATAATTAAACTAAGAACCAACAAATTACAGTGCTTCCACATAGGGGCTCTAAGATGTCCAATAAATACATATGCAATAAAAGAACAAAATAAGAAGAGAAAGGAAAAGGAATTCAGTAACATGAACAAGAGAAATTGGAAATTATATTAGATGAACAAGAGTGGTTTTAGTCTCTTAATCTCCCATCCACCCTTCTATTATTCTACTATGTAAAAAAGTGAGGGACTATTCAAACCTAAGACATTGAAGTGGAAAGTTTGGATTGATCACTTGTCTCCACACATGTAATTGTTTGCTCTATAAGCTAAGCTTTGATACCCCTTATTAAAAAAAAGGATGAGTGTGGTAAAAAATCAAAAATACTAATGCAAGGTCAAAAACTCAAGAAGAAGAAGAGGATTGAGAGGAAAGAATACTTTTATTAAATGTTTCTCTATAAGCTTTCTTAGTTATTCTCTCTTTTTTTGTGCTCCTTAATAATATTGAATTACAAGTCTTTTTATAGGCATTAAGTCCTAGACAATTAAGGAATTAAACTAATACTAGGAGATTCTAATCTTAACAAAAATTATATTCTGCTAACTAAACCAGTCAATCGTTTCTCAACTAGCCGACCAATTTATTTAATCCAACCAGTGGATCGGTTCCTCTATTATCTAGAAAAGTTAAAAATCAAGTTTAATTTTAACAATATTAACACTATATTTATATTTCATAGTGGCTAGTGGCTACAACCTTTCTTAAAAATGCATTGCTTAAAAAGATCCCTCATATTTTTCTAAAGTTGGTTATTAGAATCTGTTGTTGAGTGGCTAATTAATTAATATAGGTCTAAATACTCTCTTTGGAATATTAAAATCAACAATTTCAATTTCTGGAAGATCTAGTCATGTTTGGAGAAAGAGAGAGAGAAGGAATTTTTCATACACTACACTTTAAAAAGAAACCTAATAAAGATTGGATCATATCTTATAATAATAGATATGTTGAGGCAGAAATTGTTAGGGTGTGAATGGGTGTGAATGAACATAGGTTTGATTTAAAGTGTTTTACTCATGTTGAAACTTTAGGTTATATCTATCTACTGCATTGTTAAAAATCTATCATGTAATTATTTGTTACTTGTTAAAAGAAATGATAGTGTTATCAGATAAGTTTATTAAAAATAAAGAAGTTGTTGAGCACTTTATCTAGTTTATTTTTATGTTCATTAAATGTGTCTATGTATTTATCAACTTTTGTATCCTCTGCAATTCATTGCTTTTGCTTCTGTTAGTATTGCGAAAAAAAAAGCAGTTCATATAAATTACTTACAAGTCAAGCCTATTTTGTGAGTATTTATCTATATAAGGTGAAGGACCATTCTGGGTAGTTTTTGTGTGTATTACTTTTGTAAAATGTGCTAGATAAAATAAGTTGTCTTATAAACAAGAATTGGCGTGTTTGAACTTCTAAAATTCGAGATATGGGTTGATTACTGAATAGTATCTGAGCTGCATGATAGATTCTGACTTTTCTGTTGTTGCTACCATTTAAACTAAAAAATGACACTTTTAAATCTTGGACTCTCATAAAAGGTTTAGCCTTATCTCTTAGCTTTCCATACATATAAACCAGATCTAAATCCAAATTTTATGGCTCAAGTTATGATTTAATAATCGAATGGTGTTCTAATTCAGACTGAACTAGTATCTTTTTTCTAAGTTTAGCTCTCTGTTTGTCTTCTTAATTTCAGTAGTTAAATTCATCAATAAATCCTTTTATTTATGTGATAAGCTTGCATTTAAGATGAATATTTGCCTTAAATTAAAAGTATCTTATATTATTAGACATGCTATTATTAAACATACTCTAGTTAAGGAGTTATTCATACGTCAAGCGCAAAATGATGATATAAAACCTTGATAAAAATACACTTTCAAGTATTAATCATATCCATTCTTTAATAACAATTTATATAAACTACTAATGAAAAATCTCCTAAAACTCTTTTTAGGAGAGATATTGAGTTTTATTTGCTTTCATTTAAATTTAAAGTTAACACGATGTTTTGTTTAAATATGTGTAGGTGTTTTAAGGATCAACATCAAACTTCTTTGTAAGGAAAGCAGTTGAATACTATAAAGTGTGAACTGATCTTGTGAATGTGAGTAATTGCAATAAAGGTGTTTTATAAGTTTTATGAATTTAAATCTATACATTTATATATTTTCAAATTTGTTAATAGTGTAATTGATATTAATTTATCTTTGAAAGTATTCATGAATTATGTATTTGTATTTATATAATTATTATAAAGTGTGATCATGATATCATTCGATAGGTATGCATTTGATATGTGCACACTGGACATATAAATGTTGTATTTGATGTGTGCACATAAGGCATACAAATGGTGTATTTAAATCGTATTTATTATATAGAAAAACCATCTTAATAAAATAAATTATGTAAATATTTTAATTAAATAGAATATGATATAGTAATTATTAAATCTTAATAAAATAAATTATGTAAATATTTTAATTAAATAGAATATGATATAGTAATTATTAAAACTATTACATCATATAAAAGAAATCCATCCTTAAACTTGAACCGTAAATGATTTTATATTAATTTTTTATCAACCATGATAACTTGAAAGACAACAAAACATCTTTCCATATACATATAATGTATCACGCACCCAAACCACCATATGAAATGATTAAAAGTGTAACTAAAGAAGACTCCAATTGAGTTTATATATGTTTGAAAGTATAATAAATATTAGTTTTTAAAGTGTGTTTTTGTTTAAAAATTAATTAAAATAATTTATTTTTAATTTATTTTTGATATCAACATGTTAAAATAATATCTAAAAATTAAAAAATAATTTAAAGTTAAAAAATTCAAAAACACAGTGTTATAGCAATATCAAATGCCACCTTGAGTCTCCAACAAAGCAAGGGGCTATTCCTATTAATTAATTATACGATATCACTTGTAATATGTCTCATTGTAGATCTAAAATCGTCCTAAATCGTACTCGTTGGCGATTTGTCTTCTTATTGGTGCATGGGATCACAGTTCGATACCCTTCTTTTTTAAGATCATAGGTTTGAAAACCTTCAAGAATTAACAAATAGAGCAACTAGTCATTAACTAGTATTTTGTAAAGTAAGGTTAAATTCATTGCACAATAATACTCTAGTCTTGTGTCTTATTTAAAATAAAAAAAACATCGAAAGGATCGCACATATTCGTCTGCGAAGGAACTACCGTCGGTCTTATCTCACCAACTAAAACACCATATTTTGCTGAAAGACACATCCGTTTAATAGTTGTTCCCCTTCAAGCAGAATATTCCAAGCCCTACTTTCTTTTAAAGTACGTTTGTCTGATACCCATGATGGCATTAGCTAAAGTGATCTATTGGACTTTTCTCCTTCTGTAAGCAGACTTATTTTTACAACCTTCCAAGTAGATGCAGTCCTATTGCTTGTCATGTCTTAGTTAGGGAGCATTAATTAGACAACTTCCTCTGAGGAGATCATGACGTCGCTATAATCAATAATGAATATTTCCAGAAAAAATAGTAATCAATAATGAAAAGGCAGGAATGCTGCTATTTGAAACGTTTATGAAGCCATGGCTAATAAATAGGGCAGGAGGTAGTTTCCTCTACACTAAGCTAATACAAGGACAACTGGCGTCGGCATACGTAAGTAATTAGATGGCAGCATTCTCTTGTGTTTCATTGCAAGTAAATGGATCAGTTCTTAAGCCTTTTGCCTCTGAGAGCTTTGATCGACTCAAAACCTCACTATCCTCAAAGTATAAGGTATGACAATCGACCTTGAACTCTGAAATGTTAAGGGATCTTGCAAATGAAGTCTGATGGCTCGTTTCAGTATGTCACCAGCCTTTCTTCAACGAGCTGCATCAACTGCAAATGAAGATTGACGTTTCCCAAAGCATGAAAAACACTTCCAGGAAAATGTTGGATGCATTTGTCGATTCTGCGTTCCAATTCGTTGATCAACCATTGCTCCCTTCTCAGGTATTATTAGTCCATTTTCCAATGAGAATACATAATTTTTAATGAACTTGATCAATATTTATGCTCAAATGAATGTTTATGCAAACTCTGATAGTCTTTGAATTCGCCTCCTGGGGTAATTGTTGCTTCAGCAACCAGCTAAAATTAAGTATACTATGAGTTATGTTCAGTACATGACATTCAAGATGAGTTCATGGATTGTACACAATTAAGAACCAATAATCTCTCTCTTAAAAAGAAAAATTAACATTGATCATATATATTATAGAGCAACTTGGCACCTGTTGAAGAAATTGGAGAAGCTGTTAACGTTAATGCAATCGAAGGAGAGATTCCAGTAGATTTCCCAGAGGGTGTGTACATAAGAAATGGTAAGTATCATACTGTATGTAACCATTAATATGAATCTATATATGGCATATGGCATGTGATGGATTATAATATTCCACAAACTTGAAACTTGTTGTTGGAAGAAAATCAGTGCAGCAGCTTATTATGGATAGTAATACTAAATTGCAAAGCTAAAAACAAGAAGAAATTTAAGAGAAATGTATGTTCTATTAAATGTTTTTCTCTTCTATACACATTTTTTTTTATTTTCTACGCTTGCACAAGTTCATTTATAAATCTAAAGTTCTAAACAAATAAAAAATATAATTTGATGAGGAAAAGTAATTTTGTCTACATAATCTTTCGAGCAATTTTCAATTGGCAAACTAATTTCTTTGTCTTTTAGAAAAATAAAAAATTTAATTTATTTTCAATACTCCTGTTACACTTGATTTCTAATAACTCTTAGCATATTTCTTAGCTTGATAAAAATATCATGTTTAAATAGCTTTATGAAAATATATGCAACATGGTCTTAGGTCTTTATATATTTAACTTTTACTTTTTTATTTGTATGCAATCTCATAGGTAATGAAATCTAGTGTCAATGTGCTTACTTTTATTATAAAATATAAGATTTTTTTGCTAAAGTAATGAATGATGAGTTATCCACATAAATTTTTGTAGGCTTCTCTTATTACATTTATAATTTTTTCAATAATATTCTTATCTATATAGAATGACAAACACATATTGTAGCATGTACATATTCAGCTTTACAAGTCGATAATGTGACTATAGATTGTTTCTTTGAACTCCATGTGAATATTATGTCTTCTATATACAAGACAAAACCTATAATGCTCTTTCTATCATCTATATCTCTAACTCAATCATTATCACTATAACCCATAAGATTAAAGTTGTTAAGTAACCATATAATAATCCAAAATTTATAATACCTTTGATATATCAATGAATTCACTTCAAAGCTTTGAAATGTGTCATAGTTGGTGTCTCCATGAACCTGCTCACAAGTCTTACTTCAAAAAGAATATTTGGACTAGTTCATGTTAAATATCTTAAACCCCCAACTAGACTCTTGAATGTTGTATGGTTTATCTTCTCTCTTTCATTATTTTTTGACAACTTTAGTCTATATTTAATTAGAGCATTCACTTTTGCACAATCTTCCATCTTGAACTTCTTGAGAATCACTTTTGCAAACTTCTCTTAATTCATAAAGATTCTATTTTCTCCTTGTTTGATCTCAGTCCTTAGGTAGTAGGTCATAAGACCAATATCTATTATCTCAAACTTCTTGATCATTACTTACTTAAAGTCTCCAAATATCTTTAAGTTATTGACTATAAAAGATTAAGTCATCCACATACAAGTATATAATAAGAATATAACCACTCTCTTTTATCTTTACATCAAAAATACATTTATAGGGCATTTTATAATTTTATTATTCAAGAAATAACTATTAATGTGACTATACAAAGTTCTTGGAGCTTGCTTAAATCCATTTTAAGGCTTTGTTTAACTTTAATACATTTTCTTCATGTCCCTTTAGTTCATAACCTCTAGGTTGTTCAATGTATGCCTCTTCTTCAAGAAAGCTATTTAGCAAGGTTGACTTTACATCCATGTGATAGATTTTCCATATATATTGGACAAATATGGTATTATTAATTGCATGGTCTTTAATCTAGCAACTTGAGCAAAAACTTTATCATAATTAATTCCTTACTTTTGACTATAGCTTTCTGTTTCCAACCTCGCCTTGTACCTCTCCACTTTTGATTTGGCATTCTTCTTTTCTTTGTAGATCTACTTGACACTTATTGACTTCTTCTTCTTTTTCTATTTAGGATTCAATTTTCATATATCATTCTTCTTAGTTGATGCAATCTCTTCATCCATAGCAATTCTCTACTTTTTATCCTTAATTTATTGCTTTGTCAAATGCTATATGTTCACATATGGCAAGATGATAACATAATGTTAGATCATTATCAATTAAATCAATTAGATTAGTTACTTCATACAAGTAATCAAGGCTCTTCATCTTTCTTTGTGGATTTGGTGGGTTGTCACTACATGAACTTTCACTAGAAGAAGATGATAAAGGTGAATTTGAGTTCATTAGTAATTATAGAGGTGTAACTAGTTCTTGATGATCTTCATGTCTCTCTTTCTCTTTATCAAGAATTAGTAGATAGTCATACTTCTCACCACCATCTATCTCCTAATCCTATTTTCCTTTTTCAATAAACTCAACATCCCTAGAAATTACCATCTTTCCTTTATTGGGGTTGTAAAGATTGTATTATGTGGACTTTCGATCATAGCCTATAAAGATCAGCCTTTTGCTATTGGCATTTAGTTTAATCCTCATTAGATCATCTATGTGCATATATTTAATGCTTCTAAACACCTTTAAGTGAGTAGCACTTGATGTTTTTCCATTCCATTCCTCTTATGGTATCATGCCATCCAAGCAATTCATAGGACACTTATTTGACAAGTAAACACCATAATACAAAACTTCACCCTAAAATTCTTTTGGCATCTTCTTTATTTTAGGCATACTTTTTGCTATATTGAGGATGCATTTATTCTTTCTCTCTACCATGCCATTTTGTTATGGGGATTTAAGCATTGTTAGGAGTCCTTTTATACCCTAATCTTCATAAAATCATTAAACTTATTTAAAATAATTAAATACATTAGACTTTTCTTTTAAAAGTATACATATATTTTTCTACTATAACCATCATTGAAGAGGAAAAAATATATTTTTTTACCAATTAAGCATGGTTGAGTAGGACCATATACATCTTCATGAATCTCTTATAAGGGTTAACTTGCTCTAGATGTAGACTCCTTTGAAAAACTCATGCAAAATTATTTGCCCACTAAACATCTTTCACACAATTGATATGGATGTTTGATGGGTGGTATACCCTACAACATCTTCTTTTGCACCATCATCTTCAAGCTATCGAAGCTTATACGACAAAGCCAAGTCTCATCTTTCACAAATATTTTTAGGCATTTAGGCACATTTGTCTTTGTGTTTAGCAAAAACAACTTGTTCTTTGTCATTACCTTTTCAATTATAGTTTTATAATTATCACGTAATGTCAAAGTATGATTTTTCATCTTAATTACATAACCTTTCTCCAATAATTATCCTAGATTTAATATATTGCATTTTTTTTACAATTGGGATATAATAAACATCACCAAAAAATCAATGACTAACATATTTTATTTGAATCAGAATTGTACCTTTCTTTATGATGAAAACCTTTGAATGATCTGCAAATGTGACATTACCTTTAATTAATTCATCAAGCTTCATGAATTTAGCCTTGTCTTCACACATGTGATTGCTAGCTCCATTGTTAAGATACCACATGTTTTCTTTGGTTTTTATTTGTTCATTATGGACTAATAATAGGGTTACTTCTTGCTCCTCTTTTACTACTAAATTGGCATAATGACCTATTTTCTTAACAATCATAACACTTAATTTTTGAACCTAGGTCTTGGATAACTACTATCCGAGGGTCCAATCAACTGATTAGTTTCATCCAGTTGCTAGTCGACTAGTTGATCTGTTAAGGGTACCTTAACTTTTTCTTTCAAATTTCTCTTTTCCTTTTTTTTTCTCTGCCTTATCCACGACCTCTACATCCTTGTTTATATTTGAAGTCATCTTAATTCTCTTTTATAGAGAATTTTGAGAAGAGTGTTTATGCACCGATATCTTCTTGAATTTCATTCACTTCTTCTCTATAGATATGTAGTTTTCCTATAAGACCTTGAATTGTCAAAAATCCATATTTTATGATTCCTTTATCGCAACCACAATATAATAGAATTTCTTCTGTAATGAGCGTATGATCTTTTCTACCATACTTGTTTCTTCTATTTCCATCCCATATCTTTTTATCTGATTGTATATGGATAATACTCTAGTAAAGTAATCTAAAATACTCTCTAATTGAAATGTATGTAACTTTTTAAAGTCACCTCATAACTTTAATAGACATTTTTTTTTATAAATATTATTAGCTCATTGGTTTGATTATTGCAAAACTTCTAATGGTTGCTTGGTTGTGGTTGTGTTAGCCACAATCTTAAAAGTGGTATCATCTAAATAGTGGTGGATGATTGTAAGTGTTTATTGATCATTTCTTTGTGCTTTTTGCACAACCTCCCTTTAGATTGAAGTCAATGTCACTCCTTCTATAAGCTCACAAATCTTCAGAACCTAGCAAAGCTTTCATATGGATATACTAAATTTCAAAGTTATTATTTGTTAAACGAGGACATTGAAGTGATAAGTTTTTGATTAGCCATGTCAAACTTTCATAGTTATTATTTGTTAAACAAAGACATTGAAGTGATAAGTTTTAATTAGCCATGTCAAACGTTCATAGTTATTATCAAACAATCATAACAAGCTTTGATATCACTTGTTGAAAGAAAATTAGTGTAATAGCTTATTATGGATAATAATGTTAAATTACAAAGCTAAAATACAAGAAGAAATTTGAGAGCAAGATATGTTTTATTAAGTATTTTTCTCTTTTACACAACTTTTATAGGCCTATAGTCCTAGAAAAATAAGGAATTAAACTAAAAAAAATCTCATATGATCAAGAAAATTAATTTTACCGACTTAACTAGTTGATTGGTTCTTAATCGGTGGTTTGATTCTTTTGTTTTTCATAAAAATCAGAAATCTAATTTATTTTCAACACTTATCACTCAAAAATAAATGGCATGTAATGGTTTCTCTCTTTGTGGAAAGCAGGTTCAAATCCTCTATTTGGTGGTCTAAAATCAACAGTATCAAGTTTTGGAAAAACAAACCAAATTTGGGTAGAAGGAGAAGGGATGCTTCATGCACTTTATTTCAGAAAGAATGCTAGTGGGAATTGGATTGTTTCCTATAAGAATAAATTTGTTGAGTCTGAATCCTTCAAGATAGAGAAAGAAAGGAACATGCCAGTTTTCCTACCAAACTTGGAAGGAGATTCTTTAGCTATTTTAATATCAAACCTTATCAATGCGGTATATTTGACATACATATCTTTAATTGGGGAATTAATGATTTTTTTATTATATAAATTTAGTTTTTTTTTCTACATAGATGGATCTAATCCTTATATATAATGCCTTTTTAGTTGAGACTTGGCACAATTGCTAAACACTATCAAAATGTCAACATTTTTTATCATTCTAGGAAGCTTTATGCAACTGGTGACAATTACCTACCTCAAGAGGTTGACATATCCACCTTAGAAAGTCTTGATTATTGGGATGTTAATGGAGCATGGGATCGACCGTTCACTAGCCATCCAAAGGTTCTTTCAATATACCTCTATTATTGCTAGAAAATCAATATTAAACCATGCATATTTAGTGTCTACCTTTTATATTGTATATGATTTAGAATTTCTTTGCATTATAGAAAGCACCTGGTTCAGGGGAATTGGTTATGTTAGGTTTTGATGGGATGAAACCTTATTGTGTAGTTGGAGTTATATCTGGTACGCATGGTTTTATATTTTTAATGATGTTCTTTATTATTTCAAATTTGAACCAAAATAGTTTATTCATGAACTATAATTGACAAATGTACCTTTTTTGAATTGTATATTTTAGCTGATGGAGAGAAGTTATTGCATAAAGTTGATCTCAAGTTCAATAGAAGTGTCCTCAACCATGACATAGGGGTTACAAAAAAGTAAGTTCAATATATCAGCATGTTTTTTTTTGCTTGTCCAAAGGCCAATTTTCTCTTATATGGATCCAAATTAGCACAAAAACAATAGTATGATCACTTTTTATAGTTTTATAAAATCCTTTTATATTGACTTTAAAGATAATTTAATGTTACAAAGATAACTCAAGAATCTCAAAATAAAAGTACAAAATATATAAATAACAAACATAATTAATCACATACAAAACAATATTGAAAATAAAACATAAAAGTATTTGGATGAATCTCCCAATCTTTATTGATTAATCACTCTTATCAACATGCACTCTTATTATCAATATACTTATTTCAACACATATAAACATGCTAAAATTCTAAATGCATTAACCCTTATTTATTGATAAGGAGAATGCACCTCTAACTATCTAATTAAACAAGGATTCTAATCAACTAGTATAGCACAATTTTGTTTTTATCATAAATTTTTACATTAGCTATGATTTTATCTAACATTCTCTCCTTTAAATTGATATTCTTAAAGACTTAGTTTAACAATGAATGATTCTTCTTTAACCTTATCTTAAACTTCCATTTTTCACCAATAGTTTTCAGTCCTTTTATAAACTTCATTAATTCTCGAGTATTGCTTTTTCTAATGACATCAATTTCATCATTTAAAGCCTTTTTTCACTTTATTTCATTAATAATATCTTTGGAAATCATAAGATCATAATATGAAAATAGAGTAAAATAAGGAAGTGGATCATTAGATTGTTTGATTCTAGTTACCTTATAAACATTTATCCATGTATGCTCTTTTCTAATATGTTGTGATTGTCGATCAATATTTGTTGATATTTCAAGTGTGCTTTGATCATCCACTAGTTAGGGTGCATTTTTTATAGGCTTCTCTTTTGCTCATGATTAAAAATTAAGCAAAAGATTGGATTTTTGAAGGAAGAAAGGCATTAACTATTTTAAGTTTTGGGAAGGTATAATCCATTACTAACTTAATAGGTGATGTCGATAAGGCACACATCTAGCTTGTTTTACATGTTTGATGATACTTTTGAACTTGCTTTAGTGTTATGATGTTATGTAGTTTTGATTTTTATTAATACATAAAAATATTGTTTTTATTATTTAAATCTTGCTTTGAGTTATTTGTTAATGTTCTTGAATATTTGGGTGATGTTTATTAGATAAGTTTTGATGAAATTAAGTGGTTTTAAAATCTATCAAATGTGGTAGTAAGGTTTATGATGTTTTCTGTGTTGGCTGATACATGTCTTTAATTTTTAGGTTTTGTTTGGTTCAGATAACCAATTTAAATTCAAATTGCATAAATATATAGGTTGTTTGGCTTTCATAGTTTTGAAGTTTTGAACCTCTTGTATGATTTTGATGATTTGATGTTATTTGTTAATTTTTTTTATTCAAATATATTTATTTATGGTAATGTGACTTGTTAGAAAGATGGAAGCATGTTAGAGAAGTAAAAAATACTAGTTTTGAAGGCATGATAGTATGCTAGGTTTTTGAGTTATTTTTAAGTTAGTAGATAGTGTTTTTTATTTTATTTGCAAGAGCATTGCCTTACCTCCCTTTATGATTTGAACTAGTTTTGGTCCATTTCTTCGTATCTTTACCTTCATATGATATCGTTAAATAATGATTTAGGATTTTAGTTTTAAATTAAAATCTATTTTAATTAAATCGTGATTATTGATTAATAATTGTTGATGTTTAATACTTAATTATTATTTAGTGATTGATTTCCATCTTTTTTATGCCTTTATTTCATGAAATATGGTCTATATTAGAATTCCTGCTGCTGGAATTTGTGAATCCAAGACTAACCTAAAATTTAATACGGTCAATCCGAAACAAATATATTAGAACCGTTTCATTATTGTTCATTATTTTTTGTGTATCAGCTACAACGTGATCATTGATCATCCTCTGATAGTTGACATAACAAGAGTCATCAAGGGTGGACAGTAAGTAAAGATTGCTCGATTGGATTTCTTTAAAGCAATGCCAATTACACAATCACTTGCTTATAGAAAGAGGTATCCATGTTCACATGCAGATTGATGAAGTATGAGGAGAAAGCGACTGCCAGGATTGGAGTGATGCCTCGTTACGGGAGTGCAGAGTCAGTCAAGTGGTTTGAAGTAGAACCAAACTGCACATTTCATATTGTTAATTGTTTTGAGGACAGTAATGAGGTGAGAAAATTAAGTAATTGGTAACAAGTATAACAAAGAAAGAATCTTGCCTTCAATTTTTGAAGTCCTGTTAATGTTGATCAGCAGAAAGCTCTTACAGTCTCTAGTTTTTGGTTGATATTAATTGGTTTAGTTACTTCTGATTGTTAATAAATTTATTGCTGAATGTTCATTCCTGAATTAAATCTTTCACCGATCATGGTCAGGTTGTTGTGCGGGGATGTAAGGCTGTTACAGCCATCATACCGGGTCCAGATTGGGGTCAGGACAAGTTTGAGTGGTTCTCGAAAGGATTTAAGTCAGATGATGCTGATGGTTTAACAGAAAGTGGGTATCTCTTGCACCGCGTACATGAATGGAGACTAAACGTGGCAACTGGGGAGGTTAAGGAGAAATATCTAACAGGTGCTGACTGCTCCATGGATTTTCCTTTCATCAATGAAGATGTCACTGGTTTAAAACACAAGTATGGGTACACACAAGTCATCGATTCCTTGGCAAGCTCTATTTCTGGTAACAAAAAATCCATCCTCGATGCTTACATTTCTTTTACATTTTACAAAATTGAGATTGAATTTTTTCCATGCGTCAGGAATCTGTAAATATGGATCCGTAGCCAAATTACACTTTAATGAAGAAATGTCAGCCTACTCAAAGGTAAATTCATTTATGCATATCCCTTTTGTTTCCATCACTCTATGCTATTCAATTTGGATTTCCAAGCATGGAAATGCATACATGGTTGCTGCTTGAATTTACATGGCAGGAGGGAAGCAATGAACAACCGGTAAAGGCAGAGTATCATAAGTTTCCAGAGAACACATTCTGCACAGGAAGCACCTTTGTGCCTAAACAGGGAGGCGTTGAAGAAGATGATGGTTTGATTATTACTTTTGTACACAATGAAGAACGTAATGTGTCTCAAGTAAGTCGACGACTTTTCTCCAACACCAGTGGTTTAAGTTGGGTTTACATTTCTTGACACAAGTTCTCAAATTCTCTTTAATGCCTTTTTTCCTTGTAGGTTTATATAATAGATGCAAAGAAGTTTGAAAGTGATCCAATTGCCATATTAACTCTGCCCCAGAGAGTGCCTTATGGTCATCATGGAGTCTTTGTTTCCATGCCAAATCAAGCTTAGCATGCCTTCTTTTTTGTACCGAATATGACTTTGGTCTTTGCATGTAAAATGATCTCTAGATTTCTTTTTTTTTTTCCCCTTCATCTTTTCTATTTGTTTTTGGGTTGAAAAAGTTGCACAAAGTGAGTTTTACGTGTAACTTCCAAGTTTAATCGTTTGATGATGTGTTTCAGTTTCAAGAAATTGGAGACTACTACAGTTCAGAACACTATTTTCTTCGTTTTCTTTTATTGTTGTTAACTCTTAGAATGTATAATATACGAGGGAAAACAAAGAATAATCATATATAAATATTTGTGCCGAAAAGACAAAAAATTAATCTCATTGGTATACTGTTGGTCAAATGCACGAATTGATATAATTATTGCTACCTCTAAGGTCTAATCTATAGCTTGGCAAAAAACGGAAGAAAATGACGCGCCAATTCTGCTCAGTTGAACTTCTAGCAGTGGAGTGAATGCGAGAGAGCCTGATCAGCTGAAGTTCCAAATAAAATTAAACAGAAGAGATTAGATAAATGAGATTCTAATTTATAACGTAAGAGATTAGATAAATGAGATTCTAATTTAATTTTTTTTTGTTTATCATCTTCTTCCCTTTCTGCCTGGTTTGAGGGACTCCGCCATCGATTTTGAGGAAGAATATATCAAAAGACGTTGAATAGATATTACCTGCAGAAAATATTAGTGGCAGCAGTACTGCAAGACAACAAACTGACATCAGCAGCATAGGGGTTTTGTACCATGCTACATAAACCATACGTTATATTGCATCAAGGCTTCAAGGAAAGAATCATAAAAATTACACATGCTGGAGCCTCAAGAAAACATGAAACTGCATGGTTATAAACCAATGGAAGCAGAAGTGATACACGATACCAGAATGCCAAGTAGAGCCTCAAAGGCACATCCCATCAAACATTTGAGAGTGGAAAAAAATGCTGAAAGGCACGCTCGTCATAATGCGCCAAGACATACAGCCAAATAAACTACACAGACAACCTACGACAAGCCAGGGAACGTGCACAGATTTAGCTGCAATAGCACAGAAAAACGATATGAGAATTCCCGAGATCATATCGATCGTAATAGCTTAAATTTATTTAAATGCATTACAGAGAAGTTATGTCCATGTCTATTACTATGAAATAAACGAAAATAAATAAATGGCCTCAGATTGTTGTTGTTGATGGAGCCATGAATACAGGACCCTCCAATATTTAAGTTAATAGATATAAGATGAGAAAATAATATACAAGAAAACTTATAAATAATGTGAGAAAAAGTGCAGAGAGAGGGGAGCAAGGGCAACACGCAATGTGAGCAAACAAGTGATTCTTGAATTGTTGAATCTCAATGCCTCGAATGTTTTACTTGGTGATCATAAATATTTATAGACATTAATCATATCAGGTTACCTTGTAAAGCATGGAAAATAGTGTTGCGTATGCCTCGTGTTATGTGGATATGCAGGTGTCTCATGGTATGTGGAGTTGAAGGTGCCTTGTGGTGATTAAAGAAATGATGGATTGCGACCTCAAAGTGAAAAAAAAAAAAAAATTTGAGTTTTTTGTATCTACGTGCCTATGTATAAATTTAAAAATATTCATATTTTAAATATTTAAATAATTTGAAAAAGCTTAATGATTTGTAATAAATTAATGGTCGGTCAGCAAGGTCCATCAAATGATTTCTTATTATTCATTATTTTTACGCTCTTAATTTGCTAACTACCCTTGATTTTAATATATAAAAGACTCAACTAGCACGATTTATATATTGTTAATTTATTTTGTAAGACAATTTATTTGGTGGTATAGATCCTACATGAACATATATATATATATATATATAAGAATTTTATGGAAGATTTGTTTTTTTTAATAACTCTACATTTGTATGCATCGTTAATATTGAGACTTGATGGAAGTTAGTTATTGAATTACTGGGAAAATTGTAAAGAAACATGGTCAATTCAATAAAAGTTCTTTAAAAACACCGAATGGTTCAATCATTTTAACAAAATAAATTAATTAAATGCAAAGAAGGATGAAATTGAAAAAAACTTTAATAAGTATTAAAATAAAATAAAATAAAAACCAAATTCAAAATAAAAATAACAAAAATCATTTCTGAAATAAAACTAGACCAAATTGGTATAACAAAAAAAAATCATTTTAATCATAGATTTTGTTATTTCCTCGAGTTTTTACATTTTTATAATATCTTCCAAGTTAACTTATTCACGAATATAAATCCTATATCAATATGAAAAGTTACCAAATAATAAATGAAATATATGGCATAATATTGTTACATAATTAGTGATGGATATTAATTACGAGCAAACTTCTGTCATTTTTATTTATTTATTTCCTATAGCTTTCCTCCCAGTTTGGACATAAAACATGCGTATTAAAGAAGAAAGTTAAAGATTTATTTTCCCTCATTTCCTTTCTATTCCTAATTTCAGCATCCAAATAAAGAAAAACGACTTAATTTCCTTCCCATTACTTTTCTTTCCTTTACTTTCCTTCAATATATACACACTGTTACTTTTTATTGCGTGTAAATTATAATTGGATATGATATATAGTCGTAGAAAAAAAATATTAACAAAACGTAAACCTCAAATTGTTGCTCGATCATTTTGGCTCTTTAAGGCGAGAAACAAATGTGTGTAGGCATAATTTTTATCACCTAAAATTAAATAAATACATATGTACAAAATATTTAATTTATTAAGATATATAACAGCATGTAATCTCTATTTAGAATATTTTTATAAAAAAAATAAATAATCCTCTTATTCTTCTCTTGAATTTGGTATATGGTGACTTCATTTATTTATAAAATTAAATTAATATTAATTTATGCTTTGTAAAAACATGAATTTAGACATGTATTGCAAAGCAAGATTTAGTTATTTGATACTTTAAAAAATATTTTTAATTTATCTATAAAGTTTTATTGAATAACTCTTATAAGACATTTAAACTTAATTCAACAAAACTTTGTTCTTTGGTGATTTCAAATGTAGATAAAGGACATATGAGAGCTTCTAAGAGAGCTTCATTAATGATTTTTTGACACTTATTTTACCATGAAATCACCATCAATTTTGGCATTATTGTAAGTCTCCACAAAGTGAGCCACATGTTGCCTTGGATTCCTTTTGTCATCGAATTGTTGAAATTTTAGTGATTAATAGTTTAGAGGCATTCTTAGCGGGTCAATTTTTTAGGTGTATGGCTTCGTATAAGAATACGAAGGTTGAATTGTACTTTCTATTTGGTCCATGATGGATTTTTTGATAAGTTTTTTCAGTTGATTCGTATTAAAGATGTCATCTATAATATCGTGGATATTCCTTGTAGCCCTGATTATAGAATCCTCAGGAACATTTAGTTAATCTACTTGTATAACCTTGATAGCTGAACTTTGGCCTCTCTCGTTACTGCTATCGAGTTTGTTCATCAACTTTGTTATCTCATGGTCCTTTTCCTAGAGTGAAGTTGAAAGCCTGTTAATGAGTTTTATCAAATTAGCCACTTGATCCAAAGATGTAGCCCCGATCATCATCACTAACTTGGTTCCAAAATCTGAAACCTTATTCGGTGATTGACATGTAGAAGTCTCCACAGGTGAATTGCCAATGCAGTCTTTGTAAGTGTCAAAGAAAAAGTCCACACGCTCCACTTGATTGTTATGGTGGAGTTGTAGTTTTGGCCTTGAAGTAACGAGATCTCGTGCCCCATTTGCATTCAAAATGAATGATTAATTAAATTAATTTTTATGGAAAATTTGAAATAAATATGTATCGAGGATGAGAAAATAGTTGCAATAAGTTATAATGAAAAGAAAATTTAAGAAAGAATTGTACTGTAAGCACCGGTTAAAAATTAGAAACATTATTGGGAAACGATAATAAGTCTATAAAGGAAATAAATAGTAAAAATATAGAATAAATATATTTGAGATAAGAAAATAGTATCGAGATTTGAGTAAATAATTGATATCATTTATGCAAGAATGAAATAGGAAAAATTGAATTTTTGATAAAATATCACAAATTAGTTATTGTTACGCTATAGCACGTAACTTTCAATCTAGCTATTAGATTAAGATGAAATTTTATATGGAGTCTTCTAAAATATATATTTTTTAAAATTTAAGTTAAAGTTTTAGAATTTTTTGAGTTTGATAAGAATTTTTCAAGTTAAGTATAGTAAACAGATAATAAAATAGCACAAATAAGTGTCTAAAATTTTTTTCAAGGATCAAATTAAAAATTGGTCCAAGACAACCTTTTTTATAAGCTACCAGGAATAAAAAGAAGACGAAGAAGAGTTTGTAGATGACCAAGAGAAGAAAATAGAGAAAATAGGGAAAAATTGCTTGAAAAATCACAAATAAGAAAAAGTGTAATAGGAGAATTTTGAGTAATTAAAGAGACAATTTTAGGTGTTATGGATTCCACAAGTAGTTTAAGAGTTATAGTGTACTTTTAGAGAATGAAAATTGAGCTTAGAGGAGGAAAATACGAAGGAGAATAGATTCAACTTATTTTGACTTTTGATTCTTCATTCTTTAAGGCTGAGAAATTTTTCTATAATGTTTCATTATATAGCTTTATATGTTTGTTTTTGGATAGAGTAGATTTAGTATTATGTAAAGGTGGGTTCTTGATATTGTGGTGATTTGAATATATAGATTTATATTGATTATGTTTTTGTTGAGGGGATAAATGTTTGGGCTACTCATTAATTAAGTTAATTAGTAAAAAATAAATTTTATTCCTCTTAGTAATGCGTATTTTAGATAAGGGTGGGATTTTTAGGGTGATTGAGTTGTTGAATTAATGACAAGCAAATTGTTTAGCTATGCTAATTGATTAATTGATTATTGAAAAATATATAATTATTAAGAGAATAAAAAAAAAAAGTGAATGAATAAATTCCATGAGTGGAATATGGATTGTGTTTTGAATTGTGCAAGGAAAAGAATGAAATTGAGCTAAATAAAACTAAGAATTTTATTTGTTGATATAATATAGGAATGTAAGGTCATGTAAATTGATTATTAAAGAACATGAAACTATGTTAGGTATAAGGAATGAATAAATTGATCAATGGATATCTTTCTATTTGATAGGCATGTTTAAAAAAATTAAATAAACTAATTTTGACAGATGTTAAAAACAATTTTTGATGGAAAATTGTACTATATGATGACTTTTAAGTAAATCATTGAATAAGGAGGTATTGTGATTCTTAAATAATCAATTCAACCTAAAAATTTGAGTTGTTAAGTGAGGCTATAAGATATGATTTATATTATTTTCTAACACATTCTAGTGAAAGTTTTTTGGACTTGAAATTTGCACAGACTCATACTATTTTGTGTTTAATTTTTTTATCAAATAAATAGGGATAAAGAGATTTGAACTCATGACCACTTAATTATAAAGAATCTGACACCATGTCAAAAAACCAATTCAATGTAAAAGCATAACATATTAAGTGAGGTCCTAAAATATAATTTATATTATTTTTCTAAAAAAGATTTTGAGATTTGTTTAAGGAATATGAGAGGTTGAAGGCTCTAGACAGCAGCAAAGAGTTATTAGTTGAAAACCACTAGCAGGTAGGTGTGCAATACCTTGAATCTTTATAGAGAGATATTAATTAAAAGCATGTGTAAATTTTAATTAATAATTCTACATTTTTTATCCTAATTTCAATAAATGAACTAATACCTAGTAATTAAACGGATAAATTAATGCCCAATGAGTGCCTGATAATTAGGCTAATGGTTTAGCATCCTTAATGAGAGAGTAGTGCCTGAGTGAAATGGATAGAAATAAAAATAATAGAATGAAAATGGATGTGTAAAATATTAATGATTTATCATAAAATATATAGAAAAATATTTTCATATAGGTATAGTGAAATGATACATTGTATTTCTTGATGATTATGTCGGTAGAATGTCAATTTTATTTTTAGGATCCTCACTATAATGGAGTAATTCTTGCTTGACTATTAAACACTTTTTGTATCTTTATGTTGATTAATATTTATTATGGCTTGAATGAATTATGTAAATGATGTAGAATGAATCCTGTTGGTTATAAAACAAAATTATTATATGAAATTAATTTGAATGCCATACTTAAAAAAAAATATGCTAAATTAAGTAATTGCATTCTGTAATACTTGTTCATATGATTGGGAATGTTAGAAAAAAATTACCCTGAAATTTCATATTTAACTGAGCAATTGCTAGATAAAATAATAGGGATGTTACAAAAGTTTTGTTACTTTTAGAAACAATAACGGTGATTATGTTTTTTTTAGTTATCATTGAGAGCTTTTTGAAAATTCTTTCTTACAGAGAAGGGAGAGAGATATCTCTACTGGAGTTACCAAAAATTATAGACATGATTTTTAACATCTAAAATTAGAAAAGTACATGTGTATAAATATTTGATTTATTAAGATATCTAACTGGATGCAATCTCTATTTAGAATATTTGAACAAAATAATATATAATCCTTTGATTCTTTCCTTGAATTTGGTATATGATAACTTTATTTATTTGTAAAATTAAGTCAATATTTGTGTTTTGCAAGAATGCAAATTTTTGTGTATATTGCAAAAATAGATTTAATGATTTGATTCTTTAAAGAATATTTTTTATTTGTCTTTAGTGTTGTTAAAAAACTCTGATGTAGTGTTTAGGCTCTATTCAATAGAGTCTTGTTTTTTATAGACTTCAAATATATATAAAGGAGGCTTAAGAGTTTCTTAAAGAGTTTCATTGCTTGAAAAGCTTTTGAAAAAGCCTTCTTACTTGGAGTTAGAGGTTCCACTAATGGTATATCAAACAAGTATAGTATAAACTCTTATTATTGAATTGGAAACCACACACAAAGGAGGTTCCAATCAGATTATATATTGTTAACATGATTACATTAGTCATCTTATTCAATTAATGCTAATACTTGTAAATCTCGTCAAGCATTCATGATTATAACTTATGTTAACAACAAATCAAGTTCCTTTCATAGCTCAGGTGTCGGTTATACCATACATTATGGGCTATGAAAGTGCCAAACATTTGTTGTACCAAGTGTTATGTAACATAAATCAAGATTAGTCATTTAACAAGCAAAGTATTAAAGAGTGAACAAGATAGCAAATATAAAACATGTTAGTATCAAACATTAAAGTCCATATTAAGTTTACATTATACTTATTCTTACACCATTAGTGTAACCTTTTCACCTTGACATAATTAACTTAGCTAGACATAATGAAAGAAAGCAAAATAGATAAACAAAATAAGAACATAAAAGTTAACTAAGTAAAGGAAAGGAAATGAAAGGCATAAACTTAATATTAATGAAAACAAAGCATAAAAAATACAAAGAGAGAAAGGAAGAGCATGATCTTGATCTGGAAATCAAGATGCCTAAATGCATGGCAAATGCCTCCTTTTATAGGCCAAAAATGGGAACTATTGATTTGATGACTAATTGATAAGTGGGTGACCAACTTTTGACTTGGTGACAATCCTTATCTTCTCTTGTCTGCCCAAAACGTCATTGATAACGTCAAAATTGGAGCCAGTTGTAAACATGAAAGTTGTAGGCAATTGTCTCAGCTTTCTTGTGTAAAAACTTCAGCTCATTTGGACTTCTAGAACTCCAGATATGGCCAAAATACCGAACAGTGCTCGGGCTGGAAGACAGATTCGGGCTTCTTTGTTGTTGCTACAATTTGGACTTGATAATGGCCTTTTTAGATCTTGGGCTCCATATGAAAGTTGTAGGCCTATGTCTTACCTTTCCATCCATATAAATTGGACCTAAATCTGAGATCTGTAGCTCCAGATATGACCCAATTACCGAACAGTGTTCCGGTTTGGATTGCACCGACATCTCTTTTCTAAGTTTGGCCATCTCTTTATCCTTGCAATTTAAGTTCTTCAAGTCATCAATCAATCCTTTCATTTATGTGATAGGCCTGCATTTAAAATGAACATTTACCATAAATTAAAGGTATCTTATGTTATTAGATATATTATTATAAAACATGTTTTGGTTAAGGAGTTATTGATACTTCAAGTGCAAAATGATGATATAAAACCATGATAAAAATGCACTTTTAAGTACTAATCAAGTTGTCTTGACAAAAGTTTTGTATCTTCCAGAATTCTCTTTTATCTATTTTGTTTTTTGGTTTAAGATGAGACTCTTTATCTGTAGAAGTTTATAAGGGCTTTTTGATCATTTTTTAATATCACTAACACTATTTTATTGGTTGATTTTTATTCATAAGATCTTATATTTACAATAAAATATCTTAAATATCTCATCTTGAATTTTAATCTTTGATTGACTATTAAATATACAAAAGCTTATTTATTTTATTTTTATGTAAAAATAAAATAAAATTTACACATAGTGAAATTTAATTTGTAGAAAACTTTTGTTTCAACAATGTGAACATCAAAATCATTCATTAAGGACCCGTTTCATCACTACCAAAAAATCGGAGAAAATCAACGGAATTCCTGACAGACTTTTTTTGTCGGTAATAATTCCTGACAGACATAATTCCATCTCAAAATTTGTCGGTATATACCGACGACATAGATCCATTAGCGAAACAGTCGGTATATACTGACAGAAATAGTTCGTCGGTATATACCAATTGTTTTGCCGAACGGGTATACAGTTTATCTAGAAATATGCAATGGTTTGGTGACGTCAAATGATTTTACCAATGAAATGACCAAGGGATTCAAATTGAGATAGTCGTACAGTGACGTAACACTTTCACTGATGGAATCACCGACGGATTCAAAGGATTTATTTAGGTTTTAGTTTTTTTATATATATACATTTATAACATAATTTATGAACAACTAATTAATATTACTATTATTTAATTTCAGGTTCACAAACATTGAGGCTGTAAGGACTATAACATTGACATTTAAATCGTCGATGGAGATTCTATTGTTTCAATAGGGCTAGGTTTCCAGACATCTTGCGTGGAAACCTGATATCGATGCATGGTTTAAGAGATTTCAGGTCGGTATTAATTTTTAATTTTCAGCTTATTTTTAATAAATGATTTTTATAATTTTATATCTTGTACTATTTTTATTTTATATGAATTATTTATATACACAGAACAAATTTGAGTGGGATGGGGCGGACAACAATGTTGTGAGGAGGGTATGGGAGAATCACGCGGCAACTAGGTAATTTCAAAAATAATATTTCTTTTTGTTTTATAATTTTATGTTTTAAATTCTAATTTGTTACTATGGAAGTAGGTTGTGTGAGTTTTGGTATGACACCCAAAAAAAAATCAAAAAGACATACGAGGGATAACAATCTTGAAGGATGAAATGAGGTGGCGGTTTGACAGGAATTCAAACCGCCATTCATCTCAGGGGAAATATGGATGACATATATTGAGCACGTGACCTCAGAGCAGTTCTCACGGCGCTCACAGTCCAGCACTAACAACCAGAACTGGGAAATTCATGATTCGGTGATCATGCACAATGACGGATTCGTCCCATTCAGCGCACATGCAAAGCGGATGGTAAGATTAATTTTAATGAAATATATCGTTAATTAATTTATCATTCCAAATAATATATTTAACTTTCAACCTATATTTTCCTTATAGGATGCATCTCTTGGACGTGAGCCGAGTCTAATAGAGCTATTTGTAGAGATGCATGTACGGAGTCAAGACTGCCAAAAGAGGGTGTAACAGTTCATGGACAACCGTGCTCAGCACTTCATGGTATGTTCGTTTATTCATTTTATTTTGTAAGTTATTATTTTCTTGAGTTGCATCTTGAATTGCATTTGATGATTTTTTTATTGACGGAATTTTCAGGAGACCTATTGATTGATACTTAAAAGTGTATTTTTATCAAGGTTTTATATCATCATTTTGCACTTGAAGTATTAATAACTCCTTAACTAAAGCATGTTTTATAATAATATATCTAATAATATAAGATACCTTTAATTTGTGGTAAATGTTCATTTTAAATGCAGGCCTATCACATAAATGAAAGGATTGATTGATGAATATAAGAACTGAAATTGAAAAGATAAAGAGATGGCTAAACTTAGAAAAGAGATGTCGGTGCAATCAAAACCGGAACACTGTTCGGTAATTGAGTCATATCTGGAGCTATAGATCTCATATTTAGGTCTACTTTATATGGATGGAAAGGTAAGACATAGGTCTACAACTTTTATATGGAGCCCAAGATCTAAAAAGGCCATTTTCAAGTCCAAATTGTTGCAACAACAAAGAAGCCTGCATCTGTCCTCTAGCCCCAAGCACTGTTCAGTATTTTAGCCATATTTGGAGTTCTAGAAGTCAAAATGTGCTGAATGTTTTACACAAGAAACTTAAGACAATTTTATACAACTTTCATGTTTTTAAGTGGCTCTAATTTTGACGTTATCAATGATGTTTTGGGCAGACAAGAGAAGATAAGGATTGTCACCAAGTCAAGAGTTGGTCACCCACTCATCAATTAGTCATCAAATCAATAGTTCCCAATTTTGGCCTATAAAAGGAGGCATTTGCCATGCATTTAGGCATCTTGGTGTCTAGATCAAGATCATGCTCTTGCTTTCTCTCTTTGTATTTTTTGTAATGTTTATGCATTGCTTTCCTTAATATCAAGTTTATGTCTTTCAATTCCTTTCCTTTGCTTTGTTAACTCTTATCTTATTTATGTTCTTATTTTGTTTATTTATTTTTCTTTCTTTCATTATGTCTAGCTAAGTTTATTATGTCCAGGTGAAAAGGGTACACTAATGGTGTAAGAATAAGTATAGTGTAAACTTTATATGGACTTTAATGTTTGATACTAACATGTCTTGTATTTGTTATCTTGTTCACTCTTTAATACTTTGCGTGTTAAATGACTAATCTTGATTTATGTTGTATAACACTTGGTACAACAAATGATTTGTTGTTAACATAAGTTATAATCATGAATGCTTGACGAGATTTACAAGTACTAGCATTAATGGAATAAGATGACTAATGTAATCATGTTAACAATCTATTATCTGATTGGAACCTCTTTTGTGTGTGGTTTCCAATTGAATAATAAGATTTTATACTATACTTGTTTGACATACTATTAGTAGAACCTCTAACCTTGACATTTGTTATTATCATTGTTTAATGCTTACGTTAATCTTTCCATCTCAAAGTTCTCATCAACTTCTTCTTTTTCTTCTTCTTCTTTTATTATTATTATTATTATTATTGCTACTACTAATATTACTACTACTACTACTATTGTTATTATTGTAATTATTGTTATTATTGTTATTACTATTAGTATTGTTATTGTTGTTGTTGTTACTATTGTCGTTTATAACTTGTACAATTAACCTCTTTGTGGTTCGACCCCGGTCTTGCCGGGTTATTTATTACTTCGACACTCCTACACTTGGGAGAAGTCTATCCAGATAAACAAACTCTCATTAAACAACAATCTTTTAGTCATGTCAATTAACAAGATATTCATAAACCTTTCTTTTATGTTCAATGTATTAACACATAATTATGGGGCTTTTCTTGGAAGAAAACAAAATTTTTGTTCTAATGTTTAAGGTTAACTTTCTTGAGTTGGGATTACTATTTTTGTCTTTTTTTTTCTTTTTTTTTAATATATATACATATAATTTAAAACACCATGCATCTTTAACCCATGTAACGAGCTTTCGGCTAATGACTCCCAGACCTGTTGGTCTTAGGGCATTAGGTGTTAAGACACCCCTACAAGCTTAGTAACTCGGGTCACAGATACTGATATGTCGATAGTGTAATGTTTGATTCCCTTAAGCTTTTCTCCTTAACCCATGTAACAAGCGTTGGGCCAATAGCTCCCAAGTCAGTTGACTGTAGGGTATTAGGTGTTAAAACACCCCTTTGGGCTTAATTGCTTAAGTTAGGGAGGCTACGAAACCAAACTTATCAACATTTTTATTATTATCATTTTTTTCTTTTTTTTCTTTTTCTTTTTTTAATTATATACTATCCCTTTTCCCTTAGTTGTTACCTTTAACAAAAGAACATAAATAATGTAATAATCCAATATGCAACCCACAATCATATGTTAAAGTGTGTGTGTGTAAATTAAGGTTTAAAAATACATGGATGTGTAAATTAAGGTTTGAGAATATATGTTAAATAAGTATATGAGCAGAATTAAGTGATAACAATACGGGAATTTGTAAATCTGAATATTTCAAGAAGTATTATGATAGACCTTGTTATGAATGATTACTAAGATGCATCTCAAGAGTCATAAAAAGTTCTCCTTACTCTGCCATCATAGTAACAACAATTTTGCACATGCTTTATGAAATAGAAAACACAATTAGTTTTTTTTTTTTAAATGAAAAACAATTTTTTTTTTTTTTTTTAGCTACTACCCTCTCCCCCCAACTAAAACGAGACATTGTCCTCAATGTTCTAAGGTACAAAGATAGAGTATAGAAGATATCACTTGAAATAACGAACACTGACAAACCTGAAACACACTGAAACAAATATAAGAAACAACAAAACGCAATAATAAAACCAAAAGACACAAAAATTCACAAATGAAGGCTCAAATCCAATGTAAGCTTTTTAGGGCTTTCCTTAGTTGATCAATTTATGCGACTCATGGAAGGATCAATTACAGGAATGAAAGATTGTAGTTGGTCAATCAATTGTTCAGCAGTAGCAACAGAGATTATGATTTCTCATGCAGAAGATGTTAGAAATTCCTGTTCCAGAGCATGATCAAGAAAAGACAACAACTTATCATAATAATCATTAACATTTAACAAACATATGGGTTTATGGTGAATGTGTAGTTGGGCCCAAGAGGAAATATGAAGGATTTCTTCCAATGTGCCTAGACCACCTCGTAAGGCAATGAAGGCATCAGCATGGTTAAACATTGCATTCATTCGAGCAGACATTGTGGAGACCTGTAGTTCCTCTCCAATTGTTTTTCCAATGATGTCCCTTTGTGCCAAAGCTTCGGGGACCACCCCCAAAACATGACTACCTCCTAAAAATGCAGCTATTGACACACCTCCCATTAACCCAAGACTACCTCCCCCATATACTAAATGAATCTTTCTCTCAGCTAGCACCTGACCAAGATGATTTGCTGATTCTAAAAACTCCTTTTGTTTCCCAAGACTAGATCCGCCGAAAACACAAATATTTCTTATATGATGACCTGAGGAATTTGCCATTTCTACACACTTCTGTATTTGTTGAATATATAGGTTGAGTAGAAATGAAAGGAAGGAAGAGAGGATTTTATAGATGAGAAATTAAAAAGGCAATCATACCACCTATATGTAAGCCAGCTAGAGTCTCACACACTCTATCTCTCTCTCTTTTTATTTATTTATTTATTTATTTTTGAAAAAGCATGTGTATGTACAGGTAGTTGTGATTGTGGCTCACATCTTCCCTTGGTTTTACGTCCAAGAACGATTTAAACGCCCTCTATGGGTCGAGGATAGGCTTCCCATCCAGTTTTCTTAAAAACTGGCGAACATGGTCTTTTTTTTTTAGTTAGATTCCCAAGACTATGCCAAACATGTTCTTTATAAAAATGGGTTCATAAGTCATGAATTGCACGATGCTTATCTTGACTATGATGAGACTTAAGAGTCAATAGAAGATTATCTAAAAACTCTCTATGTTTTGAAATAAATCCCACCTTTTGACAATTTTCACAGGTTTTGCGGGATGCATGTGATTCCTTGAATATGTTGGGCCAGTAAAATCCGCTTTATAAGATTTCTACAGTCCTCTTTTTTGACGAGAAATGATCCCTACGTGCTTTAGAATCACAAAATTTAATGAAATTACTTATCTCATTATCGGGAATGCATTTTTGAAATATTTGATTAGGACAATAATTACATAAGTAAGGGTCCTCCCACTAAAAATTTTGCACGTTGCTCAAAAATTTTCTTTTGTCTTCAGTACTTCAGTGAGTTGGCAAAAATCCTGAAGCAAGAAAATTGATATTTTTAGCAAACCAAGGCATTAAACTAAGAGAAAGTAGAGATTTATCAGGAAAGTAATCATTGATTGGTGTAATGTCAGGTGTCGAATCTGCTGTCACTTTTGATAAAAGATCCGCATCAACATTTTTGGTGCCTTTTTCATCCTCGATTTCTTCCTGATTGGTCATGACATGAGAAAATGGAAGTGCTGGTGGGGAATTAGTCTTTTCTTTGCAATGTTCATATTCAACCCCTTCCTTACCCTTAGAGATTGACTCCTCATCTTTCTCACAAGGTTCAAGAATTGGTTTTTGAATAACCTTACCACTATAAAAAGTGATGACTGATTTGACTTGATCCATGTGTTGACTTCCAAGACTACTTGCATTTGCATTGTATTGCCCCTTGAGATTTTGTTGTGGTTGAGATGAAAACTTACCTTTCTTTTGAAAACTAAGAGCAGATGTGAATTTTGCAAGAGTATCTTTAAAATCTGTTATATTTTGAGTAAGTTGAGTGTTGATTGTCTCTTGCTTTTCAATGAATGCATACAAAGTTTCCTCAAAATTTCATGTAGGAGGTGGAGCATAAGGAGGTGCATATCCATAATAATTTTGGAAATTATAGTGTGCTTGAAACTGTGGTTGTGAAGTTTGTGCATTGTTATTATCACTCTTTCAACTGAAATTTGAGTGATTTCTCCAACTAGGGTTGTATGTTTAGGAGTATGGGTTATGGTTGGCCCTTTGGAAAATGTTTAAAGCATGGGCTTGTTCATGGAGACATTCCTTAAAAGAAGGCAAGGTTAGACAGTTACTGGTTGAGTGTTCATTTATTTCACATATTTGACATGCAATGTTTTCAATAAATTTTAATTGACCACTCTTTTTCAATTCTAGTGCCTCGATTTTTCTAGCTAAGACTTTTCTAGCTAAAGACGCAAACTTAACTTGGAGGTCATGATCTTCCCTAAGGTTGTACATACCTCCACTAGATATATGAGGTTGAGTTTTACTCGGTGCCTCATAAGTATCCGCGGTGTCCTAATTTTGAGCATTTTTAGCTAACAAGTTTAGGTACTCTATCTTTAAAAGTTTCATTACACATCAATTCAACCATTTGCCTATCTCTAGGTGTTAACCCTTCATAAAAATATGAAACCAATCTCCATGTTTCAAAATCATGATGAGGGAAAATATTAAGCAAGTCTCGATACCTATCCCAACATTAGTAAAATGTTTCTCCTGGTTTTTGAGTGAAAGTTGTGATTTGTCTTTTGAAAGAGTTTGTTCTATGAGATGGGAAAAACTTCTTTAAAAAATGTTGTTGCATTTCATCCCAAGCACGAATGGATCCTGGTCTCAAGGTTAGAGAATCCACTAATGGTATGTCAAACAAGTATAGTATAAACTATTATTATTCAATTGGAAACCACACACAAAGGAGGTTCAAACATTAAAGTCATTTAACATGCAAAGTATTAAAGAGTGAACAAGATAACAAATATAAAACATATTAGTATCAAACATTAAAGTCCATCTTAAGTTTACACTATACTTATTCTTACACCATTAGTATAACCTTTTCACCTTGACATAATAAACTTAGCTAGACATAATGAAAGAAAGAAAAATAAATATACAAAATAAGAACATGAATAAGATTAAAGTTAACTAAGTAAATGAAAGGAAATGAAAGGCATAAACTTGATATTAATGAAAGCAAAACTTAAGCATTACAAAAAATACAAAGAGAGAAAGCAAGAGCATGATCTTGATCTGAAAACCAAGATGCCTAAATGCATGGCAAATGCCTAGTCTTGCCGGGTTATTTATTACTTTGACACTCTTGCACTTAAGAGAAGACATCAATTTTTTGGTTGTGTCAATAAAACACTCATTTGTCCTATGCCCTTTGTTTTCACATACAACATAACTATCCTTTTATTGTTCACTAATGACATGCACTTTTTTAAGCTCAAGAGATTCTACTTTCCTAGTCAATGAGGTTAATCTAGCATTGAAGTCATTAGTCTCTTTCAATTGGAACTTATCACTTGAATGAGAAATAGTGTTTCTAGACTCAACATAAAGTGGGAGAGAGGTCTCCTATTGCTTTGTGTTTTCAGCCAATTGATCAAAAAAATCAAATGCTTCATTTGGTTCTTTGTCATAAAACTCACCATTACACATGGTTGATACTAGGTTTTTAAAATCTGTGGTAAGAGAGTCGTAGAAGAAACTCACTTACCTCCATATCTCAAAACCATGGTGGGGGCAAGCATTTAACACGTCTTTAAACCTTTTTCCAAGCTTGGTGAAATGACTCATTTAGACTACAAGAAAAATTCATCATTTGACATTATAAGGTTGTCGTCCTTTGAGTGGAGAAGTATTTTTTCAAAAATTCAGTTTTCATTTCCCTCCATGTACCTAAAGACCTAGGACACAGGAAGTTTAGCCAAAGCTTGGCTTTATCCTTTAAAGATAATAGAAACAATTTAAGCCGAATAGTTTCCTCAGTGCATGTTCTATCAATAAAAGTATTACATAATTCTTCAAAATCCTTAATATGTGTGTATGGATTTTCAAAATCCATACCATGATATATGGGAAGTTGGATCATGCCCGGTTTCAAATTAAAAGTTTGTTGGTTAAGAGACAAAATAATACACAAAGCTGTACTTTGTCTAGCTAGGTGAAGATACTCTTTAAGAGTTCAAAAATTAGATTGATCATTGAATTGTTGAGGTCCATTACCTTGAACACTCCCTTCAACCTCTACATCTTCAACATTAGCCATGATGAAAAAATAATATAACAATTATATGAATATGAAAAGAAAGGAAAAAGAAAAAGAAAAAGAAGGTTGCAAATAAAAGTAAATGAAACGTAAAAGATAAAATAACAGCTCAAAAATAAAAATACAACAAATTAGAAAATTTACACTTCAACTAATAAGCAATATTAACAACAATAAATATTAAAATATAATTATAACAATCATGAATAAAGAGGTGGTAATTGATTAGTACTTAAAAGTGCATTTTTATCTAGGTTTTATATCATCATTTTGCACTTGAAGTATCAATAACTCCTTAACTAAAGCATGTTTTATAATAACGTATCTAATAATATAAGATACCTTTAATTTGTGGTAAATGTTTATTCTAATACGGGCCTATCATATAAATAAAAAGATTGATTGATGAATTTAAGAACTGAAATTGAAAGGACAAAGAGATGGCCAAACTTAGAAAAGAGATGCCGGTGTAGTCTAAATCGGAACACTGTTCGGTAATTAGGTCATATCTGGAGCTATTAATCTCAGATTTAGGCCTATAACTTTGATATGGAGCCCAAGATCTAAAATGACCATTTTCAAGTCCAAATTGTAGCAATAACAAAGAAGTCTGAATCTGTCTTTCAGCTTGAGCATTATTTAGTGTTTGACCCATATCTGGAGTTCTAAAGGTCCAAATGATCTAAATTTTTTACACAACAAAGATGAGACAATTTACTACAACTTTTGATGTTATCAATGATGTTTTGGGCAGGCAAGAAAGATAAGGATTGTCACCAAGTCAAGAGTTAGTCACCTACTCATCAATTAGTCATCAAATCAATAGTTCCCAATTTTGGCTTATAAAAGGAGGCATTTGCCATGCATTTAGGCATGTTGGTCTCCAGATCAAGATCATGCTTTTGCTTTCTCTCTTTGTATTTTTTGTAATGTTTATGCTTTGCTTTCATTAATATCAAGTTTATGCCTATCATTTCATTTCCTTTACTTAGTTAACTTTAATTTTGTTTATGTTCTTGTTTTGTTTATTTATTTTTCTTTCTTTCATTATGTTTAGCTAAGTTTATTATGTCAAGGTGAAAAGGTTACAGTAATGGTGTAAGAATAAATATAGTGTAAACTTAATATGCACTTTAATGTTTGATACTAACATGTTTTGTATTTGTTATCTTGTTCACTCTTTAATACTTTGCTTGTTAAATGACTAATCTTGATTTATGTTGTATAACACTTGGTACAACAAATGCTTAGCACTTTCATAGTTTATACTGTATGGTATAACCGACACCTGAACTATGAAAGGAACTTGATTTGTTATAATCATGAATGCTTGACGAGATTTACAAGTATTAGTATTAATCGAATAAGATGACTATTGTAATCATGTTAACAATCTATAATCTGATGACGAATGTGTGATGTAGCAATTAACTCGATAAGATCAAGGTCATATCCATAGAGAGCTAGATCTGGAAATTAAGCTAGGTAACAAAAAAAACTCAAGAGAAATTAAATTAACCATAACTTGCTTGAAAATAATTAATGGATTTGTTTTTAAAAATAAAAACGTGTAAATAGATTTTAAATAACTAAAAAAACATAACTCAACCTAATATGAACGATGATGATATTAGATCAGAAGATATTACAATGATGTTTAAAAAGATGAAGATTGATTATTGCTTAAGAATGAACAAGTACTTTCATATTAAGTAAGATATTGAATCAAACAATCTTTATACTAAAACTAAAGTTTATGCATAAAAATTCAAGATTATAACATTACCTAAATAATTTCAAAAATTTCTTTGCAATAATAAAACATTCATGAAGAAAATGAGAAGATAAACATTAAGATTCATTCACATCTTAAATAACTCACCTCAACCGCCATCATACTTGATTTGGATCCAAGAAAGAGATTAGCCAACCATGATTATATCTAAGAACACTTTAATAAATATGAAATAACTTGAATCAAACTAAAATAATATATTTTACAAACTAAAGAACTGAAATCTACAAAGAAGAACACAATAAAATTTCAGTAAAAATTCAAACACATATATGATACGAACTTTGGACAACAATTTCAACCCTTCTAGAAGCCTTTTCTGGAGATGGCTATTAGAGACATATTTATAGGAAATTGTATCACCTTTCTAGATCATTAAAGAATAGATCATTTGGACATCTAGTCAAAAGTTATGTGCAAAATATCAAAAGGTGTTTTGAAAAATTAAATCACGCCAGCTTGGAAACCACTTTGGTGCATGTTTTTCTTCCTCCTTTATGAGCTGTCTCTTTCTTCTTTTTGACCTAAAATAATGTAACAATGTCCCCTCTAGCTTTCCATCCATGTGCTTGCCTTTTAGATTAATGGATTACCCAAAATAAATCAATTGTTATTTGTTGTGTGGACATGTAAGATCATGGATTGTGCTTGGGCTGACTTGAAGGCTAATTTGGGGCTGAATTTAAGCATCATATAAGGATACAAATGTACATATTATTTGGGCTAAGATTGAATTTGAAACCTTGAGTGTTTGATGGTTGAAGTTTGCATACAATATAAGGCAAGTTTGGACTTGAAATAGATCATATGATAATCTTTTCTTTGATTGGAATATAATTGATTTTTTGAGGAAAATTTGGAGCACTTATTTGAACCAAGATTTGCTTTAAACTTCAACTAAATTTCTCTTCAATTGTTTGTTCCGAATTTCAACATTAAAGTTTCTGACATAATCCGTATAAGCTCCAAAAACCTATCGAAACATTAAAAGAAACTTCATTACTAAAAAGCACATCAATTATTATAAAAAACCCAAATAAAGACAATAAATACATATGTAAAATAAGAGACTTAATGATACTTTTGATTCACAATCACACCCCTAACATAGATTTTGCTAGTCCTCAAGCAAAACAAAACATAAAACCTTTGAAATCGAAAGAATAATAATAACCATAATTAGGCTCGACTCATCACACTTGAAGGACCTATCATGCAAACATTGGTATCGTAGTGTATATACAATAAAAAATAAAGAAAAATAAACATACTTAGATTCTCTAAATCAAATATCCATACAAAATTCCAAATTCAATCGTATTTATCATCTTTCTTATAAGGTTCAATAGTGGGTTTTTCAATAACCTTACCACTGTGAAAAGTGATGATTGATTTAACTTGATCCATGTGTTGGCTTCCAGAACTACTTGTATTTGCATTGTATTGCTCCTTGGGATTTTATTGTGGACTATCTTTAAAATCTGTTATGCTTTGAGCAAGTTGAGTGTTGATTATCTCTTGCTTTTTAATGAATGCTTACAAAGTTTCTTCAAAATTTCTTCTAGGAGGTGGAATATAAGGAGGTGAATATCTATGAGAATTTTGGAAATTATGAAGCTTGAAACGGTGGCTGTAAAGTTTGTGCATCACTCTTCCAACTGAAATTTAGGTGATTTCTCCAATCAGGGTTGTATGTTTGTGAGTATGGGTTATAATTGAGCCTTTAAAAATTGTTTAAAGCATAAGCTTGTTCATGGACACATTCCTTAAAAGATGGCAAAGTTGGACAATTATTGGTTAAGTGTTCAATTGTTTCACAAATTTAACACACAATGTCTTGAATAGATTTTAATTGACCATTCTTTGTTAATTTTAGTGCCTTGATTTTTCTCGCTAAATATGCAAACTTGGTTTGGAGGTCATAATCTTCCCTAAGGTTGTACATACCTCCAATAGATGTATGAGTTGAGTTTTACTCGGTGCCTCATAAGTATCTTTGGTGTCCTAATTTTGAGCATTTTCAGCTAACAAGTCTAAGTACTTCATTGCTTCATCCGGGTCTTTATCTTTAAAAGTTTCATTGCATATGAATTCCACTATATGCCTATCTTTAGGTGTTAATCCTTCATAAAAATGTGACATGAATCTTTATGTTTCAATACCATGATGAGGGCAAGTATTAAGCAAGTCTTGATACATATCCCAACATTGGTAAAATGTTTCTCCTGGTTTTTTTATTGAAAGTGGTGATTTGTCTTTTGAAAGAGTTTTTTCTGTGAGATAGGAAAAGCTTCTTTAAAAGCTGTTATTGCATTTCATCCGAAGCACGAATGAATCCAGGTCTCAAATTTTATAGCCATGATTTAGCTTTATCTTTTAATAAAAATGAAAAAAGCTTTAATCTGATGGTGTTCATGCTACAATTTGAGTCATCATATGTGTTGTAGACCTACTCAAATTCCCTTAAATGCAAGTGTGGATTTTCTAAATTTAAGCCATGAAAAGAAGGTAAAAGTTGAATAATGTGTGGCTTAAAATTAAAATGAGATGCATTAGGGGGAAAACTATGCATGATGGTGTGCTTGTTCTTGTGGGATTCATGTGGTCTCTAAGTGTTCTAACACGGTTATTCTCATTATTCTTATTATAAAGGGATTGATTATCTTCTTCGGTCATATTTTCTGAAAATGATGAGGATACCTTATAAAATCTACCACTTAATGTACATGACCACACTCTAATGCACGTTTACGAATAGAATAAAAGGAAGAATAAAACAAAAGAAGAAGAAACAAAACAAAAAAAAAAGAGAAAATAGTAATAAAATAAATACTATAATTTATACAAGAACTTACCTCCCTAGCAACAACGTTAAAAACTTGACCCGATCAAAATATTGATGTCTTCTCTCAAGCACAGGAGTGTTGAAGTAATAAATAACCCGACAAGACCGAGGTCAAATGACAGGGAGGTTAATTGTATAAATTATAAACAACAATAATATAACAACAATAACAATAATAATAGTAATAATTCTGATAGTAATACTTATAATAGTAATAGTAATAGTAGTAGTAATAATAATAATAATAATAATCATAATAGTAGTAGTAGTATTAGTAGTAGTAGTAGTAAAGAAGAAGAAGAAGTTGATGAGAACTTTGAGATGGTAGATTAATGTAAGGATCAAATAATGATAACAATAAATGTGAAGGTTAGACGATCTACTAATGATATTTCAAACAAGTATAATATAAAACTCTTATTACTCAAATGGAAACCATACACAAAGGAGGTTCCAATCAGATTATAAATTGTTAACATGATTACATTAGTTATCTTATTCGAATAATACTAATACTTGCAAATATTGTCAGACATTCATGATTATAACTTATGTTAACAACAAATCAAGTTCCTTTCATAGCACATGTGTAGGTTATACCATACGGTTGAGCTATGAAAGTGCCAAGTATTTGTTGTGTCAAGTATTATATAATATAAAACTAGATTAACCATTTAACAAGCAAAGTATTAAAAGTGAACAAGATAACAAATACAAATTATGTTATTATCCAACATTAAGGTCTATGTTAAGTTTACACTATACTTATTCTTACATCATTAGTGCAACCTTTTTACCTTGACATAATAAACTTAGTTAAACATAATAAAAGAGAAAAACATAAATAAACAAGATAAGAATATAAATAAGATAAAATTTAACTAAGAAAATGAAAGAAAATGAAAGGTATAAACAAGATGTTAATGAAAACAGAACTTAATCATTACAAAAATACAAAGAGAGAAAACAAAAGTATGATCTTGATCTGGAAACCAAAATGCTTAAATGCATAACAAATGCCTCCTTTTATAGGTCAAAATTTAGAACTATTGATTTGATGACTAATTGACGAGTGGGTGACCAACTCTTGACTTGGTGACAATCCTTATCTTCTCTTGTCTGAATTAAACATTATTGATAGCGCTAGAATTTAAACTAGACCTTCACATGGAAGTTCTAGGAAATTTTCTTAGCTTTTCAAGAAAAATAGCTAAGGTTATTTGGACTTCTAGGACTCAAGATATGGGCTGAACACTAAATAGTGTCTAGGTTGTAGGATAGATTCAAACTTCTTCGTTGTTACAATAATTTGGACTTTAAAATGGCCTATTTAAAACTAGACCTCCATATAAAAGTTGTAGGCCTATGTCTTACCTTTCTATCCATATAAAGTATACCTAAATCTGAGATTTACAGCTCCAAAGATGATAGAATTATCGAACAGTGTTCTAGTTTAGACTGCACCAACATCTCTTTTCTAAGTTTGACCATCTCTTTGTCCTTTCAATTTCAGTACTTAAACTCATCAATCAATCCTTTTATTTATGTGATAGACCTGCATTTAAGATGAACATTTACCACAAATTAAAGGTATCTTATATTATTAGATATGTTATTATAAAACATTCTTTAGTTAAGGAGTTATTGATACTTTAAATGCAAAATAATGATATAAAACCTTGATAAAAATATACTTTTAAGTACTAATCACCGATGTTAGTAATTTGTAATAACATATTAGTCACCTAATTATCCAGGTTAACTAATCAATTTGAGAAATGTTGGCAATAATGGAATCTCATTGATACCATTAGCTATCCAAACTCGGATAGCTAATCAATATCATTTGAAATGTCGGTACCAATGTAACTTCATTAATACCATTAGCTATCCACTCCCAGATAGGTAATTACTGTCATCTTAACCTTCCATTCGTACCGATCCCCTTTCATTTTTTTTTTCTTATTAACATCATATATATAAGCTACCACATTCAAAGCACTAACAAGCCCAACAATCTAAAATGAAACAAAATAAAAAGCATAGGTGTTTGACACCTATCTCCTATAAAAGGTTGACTAGTAGTCTTTGACTGTTGTCTAAGTCCTCCCTTTGTATCAATAGGTATACTATATCTTTAATTATTAGTGTTTATTCATTTTAAATCCAAAATGTATACAAATTTCTCTTTAATCATCTCATTCAATATTACCCTTTTTTTTCTTAAATTTACATATCATGTTGTCATTAAATCCTTTGCCTTAGGTTTTTAAATAAGAATGCAAAACATCACAATTGACTAGTAGGGTCTGTCCCGACCCATCTCAGTTATTAGCCCATAGATGAAGTTCTAAAACTCTCAATTAAGCAAAGAAAACTTTCTTGGATAGCTAACATCCAAGGCTACAATTTATATGCAAATACCTAGTCCTAATTTCGCCATTTTCATGCTCGAATTCCCTTTAGAAGACAAAGAGACAAAATTGTCCAATTTCATTGACAATTCCATAACATTCACTCATTACCATTTTAACTTATCCTTATTCAAACTTATTCATTGCCATGTTATATACACTGTAATGTTGCCATATACACCTTTTAAGAACTAGCTTACCTAATTTATCATCATTTTGCAATTTATCATAATGGTAGATAATTCTTCTAATTTCATTACCTTATCAATCAACACTTCTCAACCCTCTTTAACACCGTCATTGTTATTTCTTCATGTAGTCTCATCATTTAATTCATATAAACACATATATCAAGCTAAGGATTCAAATCAAACACTCTTCCTTTTATTACATCAATGGTTGGCCACACACTTAGCAAGGAACTATCGATTTCCTTTTAAAATTACTTGTTATTTCAACTTATTTCAACCTTATTACATGTCACAAACATCAATTTAGTTCAATTTCTCATTTCTCCAAAAAATTATCATGAACCCTAACCTTAATTTGATTAAAAAAAATCAATTGAAACTTAACAAATATTGTAAGAACTTGTTAAATAGATGTTAGGACACCTTATCAAGGAGTAATCTAAGTTCTAAATGCTAACAAATCAAGGATTTCCACCTCTTCTTCTTTGTTTACTATTATTGCCCCTTCCCTCTCACTCTATCCCCAAATTCTTCTTTCAAAAACACTTTAAATCTAAATAATTTTGTTGCCTAAATCCTTTAGTACCACTAACTCTCTTCTTTTCCTTGTTTTTCTCAAGGTTTCTCAAGGGTTTTTCAAGCAAAATAGAGTTGTTCCCCTCTCTTCCGTCTCATTTCCCCCATAGCGGGCTGCACCTAAGCCTTTTATAAGCAAAAAATATCAAATTCCCACTATATCCCTCCAAATAATAACTTTTATAGTTATTGGCTATTATTTTTCCAATCGTGGTATATTTTTAATACCAGCTTTCAAAAAGAAATATCAAAATTCATTAATTTATACCCTAATAGCTTTTTTCCTTATAAATCACTTCCATTAAAATTTAATTTACATTTTGAACCCTTTTTTATTTTTTGGGTATTTTTGCACTTTTTTATTTAAAAATTTATTCACTAACTATTTTTTTTAATTTCAAAGGTCCATATTCATTCCCTTACTACAAGTATCAAATCCTTAATTTTGGTATCTTATTTGCTTAATTTATGACATGACTAAAAGATTGATATCAAGTAATAAACTTGCTTTCTCTCTTTGTATTACTTATGTTTTGCTTTCATTAATATCAAGTTTATGCCTTTCATTTCATTTCCTTTACTTAGTTAACTGACATGACTAAAAGATTGATGTCTTCTCCTAAGTGCAGGGAGATTAATTGTATAAATTATAGATGATAATAATACAACAACAACAACAACAATAATAATAAAGAAAAACAAGGAGAAGAAGGAGAAGATGAAGATGATGAGAACTTTGAGATGGAAGATTAACGTAAGGATTAAACAATAATAACAACAAATGTCAATGTTAAAGGATCCACTAATGGTATATCAAACAAGTATAGTATAAACTCTTATTATTCAATTGGAAACCACACACAAAAGAGGTTCCAATCAGATTATAAATTATTAACATGATCACATTAGTTATCTTATTTGATTAATGCTAATACTTAAAAATCTCATCGGGCATTCATGATTATAACTTATGTTAATAACAAATCAAGTTCCTTTCATAGCACAGGTGTCGGTTATACCATACAGTTTACGCTATGAAAGTGCCAAGTATTTGATGTACCAAGTGCTATACAACATAAATCTAGATTAGTCATTTAACAAGCAAAGTATTAAAGAGTGAATAAGATAACAAATACAAAACATTTTAGTCCATATTAAGTTAACACTATACTTATTCTTACACCATTAGTGTAACCTTTTCACCTTGACATAATAAACTTAGCTAAACATAATGAAAGAAAGAAAAATAAATAAGCAAAATAAGAACATAAATAAGATGAAAGTTAACTAAGTAAAGGAAAGGAAATGAAAGGCATAAACTTGATATTAATGAAAGCAAAGCATAAACATTACAAAAAATACAAAGAGAGAAAGCAAGATCATGATCTTGATCTAGAAATCAAGATGCCTAAATGCATGGCAAATGCCTCCTTTTATAGGCCAAAATTGGAAACTATTGATTTGATGACTAATTGATGAGTGGGTGGTTAACTCTTAACTTGGTGACAATCCTTATCTTCTCATTTCTGCCCAAAATATCATTAATAACGTCAGAATTGGAACCACTTGAAATATGCAAGTTGTAGGAAATTGTCTCAGCTTTCCTAAAAAAAAATTGAGGTTATTTGGACTTCTAGAACTCTAGATATAGGCCAAACACTAAACAGTGCACAGACTGAAGGACAAATTCAGACTTCTTTGTTATTGCTATAATTTGGACTTGAAAATGGCTTTTTAAAGTCTTGGACTTCGATGAAAGTTGTAAGTCTATGTCTTACCTTTCCATCCATATAAAATAGACCTAAATCCGAGATATACAGCTCTAGAAATGACCCAATTACCGAAGAGTGTTCCAGTCTGGACTATAGCGGCATCTCTTTTTTAAGTTTGGCCATCTCTTTTTTCTTGTTTTTTTAAATATATATACATGTAACTTAAAACATAATGCATCTTTAACCCATGTAACGAGCTTTTTACTAATGACTCCCAGACCAGTTGGTCTTAAGGCATTAGGTGTTGAGACACACCTACGAGCTTAGTAACTCGGGTTGCTGATACTGATACGTAGATAGTGCAATGTTTGATTTCCTTAAGCTTTTCTCCTCAACCCATGTAACAAACGTTAGGCCAATAGCTCCCAAGTCAATTAACTTTAGGGTATTAGGTGTTAAAACACTGTTTCTGGCTTAATTGCTTAGTTTAAGTAGGCTACGAAACCAAACTTATTTATATATTTATTATCATCATTTTTTTTGCTCTTTTTTTTTGTTTTTTGTTTTGCAAATTATATATTATTCATTTTCCTTAGTTGTTACCTTTAACAAAAAAACATAAATAATGTAATAATCTAATATCCAACCCACAATCATATGTTAAAGTGTGTGTGTGAAAATAAAGGTTTAAGAATACATGTTAAATGAGTATATGAGTAGAACTAAGGGATAATAATGCGAGAGTTTGTAAACCTGAATATTTCAAGAAATATTATGATAGATCTTGTTAAACATTATTACTAAAATGCGTCTCAAGAGTCATTTTAACAAAAGAGCTTCTCTACTATACCATCCTAGTAACAACAATTTTATACATGCTTTTTGAAATAGAAAACACAATTAGTTAAATTTTTTTTTATCAACTACTACCCTCCCCCCCCAATCAAAACGAGACATTATCCTCAATGTCCTAATGTAGAAAGACAGAGTATAGAAGACATCACATGAAATAACGGACAATGACAAACCTGAAACACACTTAAATGAGCTTTTTAAGGCTTTCCGTAGATCACCAATTTATGCAACTCATGAAGAGATCAATTACAGGAATGAAAGATTGTAGTTGGTCAATCAGTTATTCAGCAATAGCTGTAGAGATTATGATTTGTCATGCAACAGATGTTAGAAATTCATGTTCCATAGTATGATCAAGAAATGACAACAACTTATCATAATAACCATTAACATTTAACAGACCTATGAGTTTATGGTGAATGTGTAGTTGGGCCTAAGAGGAAATGTGAAAGATCTCTTCCAATATGCCCAAACCACCTGGTAAGGCAATAAAGGCATCATCATGGTTAAACATTGCATCCATTCGAGCAGACATTATGAAGACATGTAGTTCCTCTCTAATTGTTTTTTCAATGATGTCCTCTTACGCTAAAGCTTGGGAACGACCCCTAAAACTTTACTATCTCTTAAAAATACAGTTATTGACACACCTCCCATTAACCCAAGACTGCCTCCCCCATATACCAAATGAATATTTCTCTCAACTAGCTCCTTACCAAGATGATTTGCTGATTCTAAAAACTCCTTTTCTTTCCCAAGACTAGATCCACCGAAAACACAAATATTTCTTATGTGATGACCTGAGGAACTTGCCATTTCTACACACTTCTATATTTATTGAATGTATGGGTTGAGTAGAAATGAAAAGAAGGAAGAGAGGATATTATAGATGAGAAATTAAAAAGGCAATCATACCACCTATATATAGGTCAGCTGGAGTCTCACACACACTCTCTCTCTTTCTCTTTATCTATTTATTTATTTATTTATTTTTGAAAAAGCATGTGTATGTACAGGTAGTTGTGATTATGGCTCATATCTTCCCTTGGTTTTACATCCAAGAACGGCTTAAACGCCCTCTATGGGTCGGGGACAGGCTTCTCATCTAATTTTCTTAAAAACTGGCAAATAAGATCTTTTTTACTAAGATTCCCAAGACTAAGTTGATCATGTTCTTTATGAAAATGGCGCCATAAATCATGAATTGCACAATGCACATTTCCATTAGGATATCTCTCAAAGGCCAATAAAAGATTATTTAAAGATTCCTTATGTTTTGAAATGAATCCTGACTTTTGATAATTTTCACAAGCTTTGCAGAATGCATGTGAGTCCTTGAACATGGTGGGCCAATAAAATCCATTTTGAAAGATTTTTGTGGCTGTCTTTTTTAATGAGAAATAACTCCCACACGCTTCAGAATGATAAAGTTGAATGACACTACTTACCTCATTATCAGGAATGTATCTTTGAAATATTTGATCAGGACAATATTTGAATAAGTTAAGGTTATCCCAATAAAAGTTCTTCACTTCGTTTAAAAACTTTTCTTTGTCTTGGGTACTCCAATTAGTTGGCAAATCTCCAATTGTTACTTTTGACAAAAGATCCGCATCAACATTTTCAATGCGTTTTTCATCCGTGATTTCTTCCTGAGAATAAATCATTTGCAAATCTTCAGATTTATCCAACTTATTTTTACTTAAAGTAGATTCAAGTTAATCATAAACTAATTCTTCAATATGATCTACTTCTTGTAAATCATTATCATCTCCAGGTTTCTTGCAAATGTTGAAAATATTCATATCCAATGTCATGTTTTCAAATGATAGCTTCATCAGTCCATTCCTACAATTAATCAATGTATTAGAAGTTGCAAGAAATGGACGTCGTAAAATAACAAGAAATGAATTACATGCTTCAACAAGTTGTGTGTCCAAGATAACAAAATCCATATGATAAATAAATTTATTGACTTATAGTAACACATCTTTAATTATTCCTCTAGGCACTTTTATAGATCTATTGGTAGTAAAAGAGACACAGAAGTTGGTTTTAACTCTCCTAGATTGAGACTCTGAAAAACTGAATATGGAAGTAAATTCACACTAGCTCCAAGATCAAGTAAGGCTCTTTCAATTTTATGTTCTCCAATAAAGCAAGAAATTGTAGGACAACCAAGGTCTTTATATTTCAAAGCATTATTATTCTGAAGAATGACACTTACTTGTTTGGCTAAAAAGGCCTTCTTCTACACATTCAATTTTCTCTTCATAGTGCACAAATGTTTTAAAAATTTAGCATAAGAAGGAACCTGTTTAATAGCATCCAACAAAGATATATTGATCCTTACCTATTTGAAAGTTTTAAAGATTTTAGAGTTGTGATTGACTTTCCTTTGTTTGGTTATGGCATGAGGAAATGGAGATGTTGGTGGGGAATTAGTTTTTTCTTTGCAAATTTCAGATTGAACCCCTTTCTTACCCTTAGAGATTGACTCATCATCTTTCTCATATGATCCAAGAGTGGGCTTTTCAATAACCTTATCACTGCGAAAAGTAGTGACTAATTTGACTGGATCCATGTGTTGGCTTCCGAAACTACTTGCATTTGCATTGTATTGCCCCTTGGGATTTTGTTGTGGTTGAGATGGAAACTTACCTTTCTCTTAGAAACTGAGAGCATAAATCAATTTTACAAGAGTATCTTTAAAATCTGTCATGTTTTGAGCAAGTTAAGTACTGATTGTCTCTTGCTTTTCAATGAATACATGCAATGTTTCCTCAAGATTTCTTCTAGAAGGTGGAACATAAGGAGGCGTATCTCCATTATAATTTTGGAAATTATGGTGTGTTTGAAATAGTGGTTCTGAAGTTTGTATATTGTTATTATCACTCTTCCAATTGAAATTATGGTGATTTCTCCAACCAGGGTTATATGTTTAGGAGTATGGGTTGTGGTTGGCCATTTGGAAACTGTTTAAAGCATGGGCTTGTTCATGGAGACATTTATTAAAAGAAGGCAATGTTGGACAATTGTTGGTTGAGTGTTCATTTGTTTCACATATTTGACACACAATGTTTTCAACAGATTTTAATTGACCATTCTTTTTAAATTCTAGTGCCTTGATTTTTCTAGCTAAATATGCAAACTTGGCTTGGAAGTCATAATCTTCCTTAAGGTTATACATACCTCTACTAGATGTATGAGGTTGAGCTTTACTCAGTGCCTCTTAAGTACCTATGGTGTCCTAATTTTGAGCATTTTTAACTAACAAGTCTAAGTACTCCATTGTCTCATCAGGTTCTTTATCTTCAAAAGTTCCATTGCACATCAATTCAACCATTTGCCTATCTCTAGGTGTTAACCCTTCATAAAAATGTGAAACCAATCTTCATGTTTCAAAACCATGATGAGGGCAAGTATTAAGTAAGTTTCGATACCTATCCCAACATTGGTAAAATGTTTCTCCTAGTTTTTGGGTGAAAGTGGTGATTTGTCTTTTGAAAGAATTTGTTTTGTGAGATGGGAAAAACTTCTTTAAAAACTATTGTTGCATTTCATTCCAAGTATGAATGGATCCTGGTATCAAATTTTGTAGCCATGTTTTAGCTCTCTTTTAATGAAAAAGGAAAAAGCTTTAATCTGATGGTGTTCATGCTACAATTTGAGTTATTATAGGTGTTACAGACCTCCTCAAATTCCCTTAAATGCAAGTATGGATTTTCTAAATCTAAGCCATGAAAAGAAGGTAAAAGTTGAATAATGCTTGGATTAAAATTAAAATGAGATGCATCAGGAGGAAAAACTATGCATAAAGATGCACTTGTTCTTGTGGGACTCAAACTTGGTGACAATCTTTATCTTCTCTTGTCTTCCCAAAACGTCATTTATAATGTCAAAATTAGAACCACTTGAAAACATAAAAGTTGTAGGAAATTATCTCAGCTTTCTAGGGTAAAAACTTAAGGTCATTTGGACTTCTAAAACTTCAGATATGGGCCAAACACTAAATAGTGCTCGGGTTGGAGGACAGATTCTGACTTCTTTGTTGTTGCTACAATTTGGACTTGAGAATGGCCTTTTTAAATCTTGGGCTGCATATGAAAGTTCTAGGCCTATGTCTTACCTTTCTATACATATAAAGTAGACCTAAATCTGAGATCTACAACTCCAGATATGACCGAATTACCGAATAGTATTATGGTTTGGACTGCAACGACATCTCTTTTCTAATTTTAGCCATCTCTTTGTCCTTTCAATTTCAGTTCTTAAATTCATCAATCAATCCTTTTATTTATGTGAAAAGGCAATAAGTTCAGTATATCAACACATAGTTATGGGGCTTTTCTTGAAAGAAAACAAAATTTTTATTCTAATGTTTAAGGTTAATTTCTTTGGGTTGGGATTATTATCTTTTTCTTCTATTTTTTTTATTTTTTTAATATATATATATATATATATATACATATAATTTAAAACACAATACATATTTAATCTATGTAATGAGCTTTCGGCTAATAACCCCCAAACCAATTGGACTTAGGGCATTAGGTGTTAAGACACCCCTACGAGCTTTGTAACTTAGGTTGGAGATACTAATATGTAGATAGTACAATATTTGATCCCATTAAGCTTTTTTCCTCAACTCATGTAACAAGTGTTGAGCCAATAGCTCCCAATTTAATTGATTTTAAGGTATTAGGTGTTAAAACACTTATTCGTGCTGAATTGCTTAGGTTAGGGAGGCTATAGAGCCAAATTTATCTATGTTTTTATTATCATTATTTTTTTTATTTTTTTTACAAATTATATACTATCCATTTTCCTTAGTTGTTACCTTTAACAAAACAACATAAACAATGTAATAATCCAATATGCAACCCACAATTATATATTAAAGGGTGTGTGTGAAAATGAAGGTTTAAGAATACTTGTTAAATGAGTATATGAGCAGAATTAAGTGATAATGATTAGTACCTAAAAGTGCATTTTTATCAAGGTTTTGATTGATACTTAAAAGTGTATTTTTATCAAGGTTTTATATCATCATTTTGCACTTGAAGTATCAATAACTCCTTAACTAAAGCATGTTTTATAATAACGTATCTAATAATATAAGATACCTTTAATTTGTGGTAAATGTTTTTTTTTAATGCAGGCCTGTCACATAAATGAAAGGATTGATTGATGAATTTAAGAACTAAAATTGAAAGGTTCTCATCTTCTTCTTCTCCTTCTTTTTCTTTTTCTTTATTATTATTATTACTATTATTACTATTACTATTATTATTATTATTATTATTATTGCTATTAATATTATTTTTGTTATTGTTGTTACTGTTGTTGTTATTTATAATTGTTTATAGTTTGTACAATTAACCTCCTTGTGGTTCGACCCCGGTGTTACCGAGTTATTTATTACTTCGACACTCCTGCACTTGGGAGAAGACATCAATCTTTTAGTCGTGTCAAGTTTTTGACGTCGTTGTTAGGGAGGTAAGTTCTTGTGCAAATTATAGTATTTACTTTATTTTCTCTTTTCGCTTTTCTTGTATATAACTTTGTTTCTTGTCTCTTGTTTCTTCTTCTTTTATTTTCTTCTTCCTTTTATTCTATTTCTACACATGCATAAAAGTGTGGTTACGTACATCAAGTGGTAGATTTTGTAGGGTATCCTCATCATTTTCAAAAAATATAGCCAAAGAAGATAATCAATCACTTTATAATGAGAATAATCGTGTTAGAACACCTAGAGACCACATGAATCCCACAAGAACAAGTGCACCATCATGCATAATTTTTCCTCCTAATGCATCTCATTTTAATTTTAAACCAAACATTATTCAACTTTTACCTTCTTTTCATGGCTTAGATTTAGAAAATTCATACTTGCATTTAAGGGAATTTAAGGAAGTCTGTAACACCTATAATGACTCAAATTATAGCATGAATAATATACAAACTTCACAACCACCGTTTCAAGCACACCATAATTTCCAAAAATCTCATGGATATGCACCTCCTTATGCTCCACCTCCTAGAATAAATCTTGAGGAAACATTGCATGCATTCATTAAAAAGCAAGAGACAATCAATACTCAACTTACTCAAAACATGACAGATTTGAAAGATACTCTTACAAAATTGACATCTGCTTTTAGTTTCCAAGAGAAAGGTAAGTTTCCATCTCAACCACAACAAAATCCCAAGGGGCAATACAATACAAATGCAAGTAATTCCGGAAGTCAACACATGGATCAAGTCAAATCAGTAATTACTCTTCGTAGTGGTAAGGTTATTGAAAAACTCACTGTTGAACCTTGTGAGAAAGATGATGAGTCAATCTCTGAGGGTAAGGAAGGGGTTGAATTTGAAAATTACAAAGAAAATTCAATCACAACTCTAAAATTTTTGAAACTTTCAAACAAGGAAGAATCAATATACCTTTGTAGGATGCTATTAAACAGGTTCCTTCTTATGCTAAATTTTTGAAAGATCTATGCACTGTGAAGAGGAAACTGAATGTGAAAAAGAAAGCCTTTCTAGCCAAACAAGTAAGTGTTTTTCTTCAGAACAATAATGCTTTGAAATATAAAGACCCTGGTTGTCCTACAATTTCTTTTTTTATTGGAGAACATAAAATTGAAAGAGCCTTACTTAATCTTTGAGCCAGTGTGAATTTACTTTCATATTCAGTTTTTCAAAGTTTCAATCTAGGTGAGTTAAAACCAACTTCTGTAACTCTTTTACTTGCCGATAGATATATAAAAGTGCCTAGAGGAATAGTCGAAGATGTGTTAGTACAAGTCGATAAATTCATTTATCTTATGAATTTTGTTATCTTGGACACAAAACCTATTGAAGCATGTAATTTATTTCCCGTTATTTTAGGACGTCCATTTCTTGCAACTTCTAACGCATTGATTAATTGTAGGAATGGACTGATAAAGCTATCATTTGGAAACATGACATTGGAGATGAATATTTTCAACATTTGCAAGCAACCTGGAGATGATAATGATTTACAAGAAGTAGATCATATTGACGAATTAGTTTATGATCAATTTGAATCTACTTTAAGTAAAAATGAGTTGGATGAATCTGAAGATTTGCAAATGATTTATTCTCAGAAAGAAATCATAGATGAAAAACGCACCGAAAATATTGATGCGGATCTTTTATCAAAAGTGACAACAAATTCGACATCTAACATCATATCAATCGATGATTACTTTCCTCACGAATCCTTACTTTCTCTTAGTTCAATGCCATGGTATGATAAAAATATCAATTTTCTTGCTTTAGGAGATTTGCCAGCTGATCAGAGTACCCAAGACAAAGAAAAGTTTTTGAACGAAGTGAAGAACTTTTATTGGGATGACCCTAACTTATTCAAATATTGTCTTGATCAAATATTTCAAAGATTCATTCCCGACAATGAGGTAAGTAGTGTCATTAAATTTTGTCATTCTAAAGCATGTGAGAGTTATTTCTCGTCATAAAAGACAGCTGCAAAAATCTTTCAAAATGGATTTTATCGGCTCACCATGTTCAAGGACACGCATGAATTCTGTAAAACTTGTGAAAATTGTCAAAAATTTGATATTGGTAAAAAAGTTTTATTTTATAATTCTCAACTCTATTCATTCCCTAGAGACCTAAGATCAAGATGGAGCAATCCTTATAGAGCCTGTGATATTGAGAATTCAATGAATGACAATGTTTTTAAGGAAAATGGACATCATTTGAAAGCTTACTTTGATAATTTTCCTAGTGAAAATGAATCAACTGGTTTGAATGATCTTGTAGATAAAGGTTGATTATTTTATTTTTCTCACATTATTTTTGTGTTTCTTTTTGAGTGATTTTTGCTAGCTTCTCTCACCCCGGTCAAATGGTGGATAGCGGTACTCCATGACTTAAGTCGGTTCTTTCAGTTTCCCATAATAACTGATATCTGTGTATATATTTGTGCAATTCTTTGAATCTCTCTTCCAATTCTCATTTGATAATGGACACTAATCTTGAAAAATTGAAAAAGTATTTTCCTGCTCTGCCTCAGAATGCGATTACAAAAATTTACCATGCTAGATATGCAAGATTGAGGTTATTAATGAATCATGAAATTCTTGAAGATATTCGCTGGTTGATTGAAGCAAAGGTTCGATTATCAGGTGAGTCCTTAAATTCCTTCATTTCACACATGCCTGGAACAGATAAAATCACTTTTGCAAAGAAACATCATGGAAAATGACTGAAAGTCTATCATCGATGTGCCAGATGGACTTGTAACGCACAATGTCGTTATTTAGGAATGGTATCTATAAACCGTGAAGATAAAATACAATTCATTAAGGATGGCCTGAGTAAGGATTCTTTAGATAATCTGCTATTGACTCTTGAGACGTATCCTAGTGGAGATGTGCATCGTGTAATTCATGATTTATGGCCACTATTTCATAAAGAACATGCTCGACTTAGTCTTGGAAATTTGACTAAAAAAGACCCTGTTTGCCAGTTTTTAAGAAAACTGGATGGGAAGCCTATCCTCGAACCATAGAGGGCGTTTAAGTCGTTCTTAGATATAAAACCAAGGGAAGATGTGAGCCACAATCATAACTACCTGTACATACACATGTTTTTTCAATAAATAAATAAATAAATAAAGAGAGAGAGAGAGAGAGAGAGAGAGACTCTAGTTGGCTTACATATAGGAGGTATGATTACCTTTTCAATTTCTCATCTATAAAATCTTATCTTCCTTCCTTTCATTTCTACTCAACCCATACATTCAACAAATATAGAAGTGTGTAGCAATGGCAAGTTCCTCAGGTCATCATATAAGAAATATTTGTGTTTTTGGTGGATCCAGTCTTGGGAAAGAAAAGAAAAGGAGTTTTTAGAATCAGCAAATCATCTTTGTTAGGTGCTAGCTAAGAGAAAGATTCATTTAGTGTATAGGGGAGGCAGTCTTGGGTTAATGGGAGGTGTGCCAATAGCTGCATTTTTAAGAGGTAGTCAAGTTTTGAGGGTCATCCCCAAAACATTAGCACAAGGGGACATCATTGGAAAAATCATTGGAGATGAACTTCAGGTCTCCATAATGTCTACTCGAATGAATGCAATGTTTAACCATGCTGATGCCTTCATTGTTTTACCAGGTGGTCTAGGGATATTGGAAGAGATCTTTTATATTTCCTTTTGGGCCCAACTGCACATTCCAACATTTTTGGTGCTTGTTTCATCCGTGATTTCTTCCTCAGAATAAATCATTTGCAAATCTTCAGTTTCATCCAATTCATTTTTACTTAAAGTAGATTCAAGTTGATCATAAACTAATTCGTCAATATGATCTACTTCTTGTAAATCATTATCATCTCCAGGTTGCTTGCAAATGTTGAAAATATTCATCTCCAATGTCATGTTTCCAAATGATAGCTTCATCAGTCCATTCCTACAATTAATCAATGCATTAGAAGTTGCAAGAAATGGACGTCCTAAAATAACAGGAAATGAATTACATGCTTCAACAGGTTCTGTGTCCAAGACAATAAAATCCACAGGATAAATGAATTTATCGACTTGTACTAACACATCTTCAATTATTCCTCTAGGCACTTTTACAGATCTATCGGCAAGTAAAAGAGATATAGAAGTTGGTTTTAACTCACCTAGATTGAGACTCTGAAAAACTGAATATGGAAGTAAATTCACACTAGCACCGAGATCAAGTAAGGCTCTTTCAATTTTATGCTCTCCAATAAAGCAAGAAATTGTAGGACAACCAGGGTCTTTATATTTCAAAGCATTATTGTTTTGAAGAATAGCACTTACTTGTTCGGCTAGAAAGGCTTTCTTTTTCACATTCAGTTTCCTCTTCACAGTGCATAGATCTTTCAAAAATTTAGCATAGGAAGGAACCTGTTTAATAGCATCCAACAAAGGTATATTGATCCTTACCTGTTTGAAAATTTCAAAAATTTCAGAGTTGTGATTGACTTTCCTTTGTTTAGTCATGGCATGAGGAAATGGAAGTGCTGGCGGTGAATCAGTCATTTCATTGTAATTTTTAGATTCAACCCCTTCCTTAACCTCAGAGATTGACTCATCATCTTTCTCATAAGGTTCAAGAATGGGTTTTTCAATAACCTTACCATTGCGTAGAGTAGTGACTGATTTGACTTGATCCATGCGTTGGCTTCTGGAACTACTTGCATTTGCATTGTATTGCCCCTTGGGATTTTGTTGTGGTTGAGATGGAAACTTACCTTTCTCTTGGAAACTGAGAGCAGATGTTAATTTTGCAAGAGTATCTTTAAAATCTGTCATGTTTTGAGCAAGTTGAGTATTGATTGTCTCTTGTTTTTCAATGAATGCATGCAATGTTTCCTCAAGATTTCTTCTAGGAGATGGAGTATATAAGGAGGTGCATATTCATGAGAATTTTGGAAATTATAGTGTGCTTGAAATGGTGGTTGTGAAGTTTGTGCATTGTTGTTCTCACTCTTCCAACTAAAATTTGGGTGATTTCTCCAACCAGGGTTGTATGTTTGTGAGTATGGGTTATGGTTGGCCCTTTGGAAACTATTTAAAGCATGGGCTTGTTCATGGAGACATTCCTTAGAAGAAGGCAAGGTTGGACAATTGTAGGTTGAGTGTTCATTTGTTTCACAGATTTGACATACAATGTTTTCAACATATTTCAATTGACCACTCTTTTTCAATTCTAGTGCCTCGACTTTCCTAGCTAAAGATGCAAACTTGGCTTGAAGGTCATGATCTTCCCTAAGGTTGTACATACCTCCACTAGATGTATGAGGTTGAGTTTTACTCGGTGCCTCATAAGTACCCGCGGTGTCCCAATTTTGAGCATTTTCAGCTAACAAGTCTAAGTACTCCATTGCTTCATTAGGGTCTTTATCTTCAAAAGTTCCATTGCACATCAATTCAACCATTTGCCTATCTTTAGGTGTTAACCCTTCATAGAAATATGAAACCAATCTCCATGTTTCAAAACCATGATGAGGGCAAGTACTAAGCAAGTCTCGATACCTATCCCAACATTGGTAAAATGTTTCTCCTGGTTTTTGAGTGAAAGTAGTGATTTGTCTTTTGAAAGAGTTTGTTCTATGAGATGGGAAAAACTTCTTCAAAAACTGTTGTTGCATTTCATCCCAAGCACGAATGGATCCTAGTCTTAAATTTTATAGCCATGTTTTAGCTTTATCTTTTAATGAAAAAGGAAAAAGCTTTAATCTGATGGTGTTCATGCTACAATTCAACTTATTATATGTGTTGCAGACCTCCTCAAATTCCCTTAAATGCAAGTATCGATTTTCCAATTCTAAGCCATGAAAAGAAGGTAAAAGTTGAATAATACCTGGCTTAAAATTAAAATGAGATGCATCGGGAGAAAAAACTATGCATCATGGTGCACTTGTTCTTGTGGGATTCATGTGGTCTCTAAGTGTTCACACACGGTTATTCTCATTATTCTCATTATGAAGTGATTGATTATCTTATTCGGCCATATTTTCTGAAAATGATGAGGATACCCTACAAAGTCTACCACTTGATGTACCTGACCACACTCTCATGCACGTATTGGAATATAATAAAACAAAGAAGAAAACAAAAGAAGAAGGAAGAAAACAAAATAAGGAGAAACAAAATAAAAGAGACAAAGTTATATACAAGAAAAGTGAAAAGAGAAAATAAAATAAAAACTATAATTTATACAAGAACTTACCTCCCCGGTAACGGCGCCAAAAACTTGACACGACTAAAAGATTGATGTCTTCTCCCAAGTGCAAGAGTGTCGAAGTAATAAATAACCATAGGGAGGTTAATTGTACAAATTATAAACGACAATAGTACAACAACAATAATAATAACAACAACAATAATAATAATCGTAATAACAATAATAACTATAATAATAATAATAATAATAATAATAAAGAAAGAGAAGAAGAAGATGATGGTGAGAACTTGGAGATGGAAAATTAATGTAAGGATTAAACAATAATAATAACAAATGTCAAGGTTAGAGGATCCACTGATGGTATATCAAACAAGTATAGCATAAGCTCTTATTATTCAATTGGAAACAACACACAAAGAAGGTTCCAATCGGATTATAGATTGTTAACATGATTACATTAGTCATCTTATTCGATTAATGCTAATACTTGTAAATCTCGTCAAGCATTCATGATTATAACTTATGTTAACAATAAATCAAGTTCCTTTCATAACTCAGGTCTCGGTTATACCATACAGTATGAACTATGAAATTGCAAAGCATTTGTTGTACCAAGTGTTATACAACATAAATCAAGATTAGTCATTTAACAAGCAAAGTATTAAAGAGTGAACAAGATAACAAATACAAAACATGTTAGTATCAAACATTAAAGTCCATATTAAGTTTACACTATACTTATTCTTACACCATTAGTGTAACCTTTTCACCTTGACATAATAAACTTAGCTAGACATAATGAAAGAAAGAAAAATAAATAGACAAAATAAGAACATAAATAAGATAAGAGTTAACTAAGTAAAGGAAAGGAAATGAAAGGCATAAACTTGATATTAATGAAAGCAAAGCATAAACATTATAAAAAATACAAAGAGAGAAAGGAAGAGCATGATCTTGATCTGGAAACCAAGATGCCTAAATGAATGGCAAATGCCTCCTTTTATAGGCCAAAATTGGAACTATTGATTTGATGACTAATTGATAAGTGGGTAGCCAACTCTTGACTTGGTAACAATCATTATCTTCTCTTGTCTACCCAAAACGTCATTGATAACGTCAAAATTGGAGCCACTTGAAAACATGAAAGTTATAGACAATTGTCTCAGATTTCTTGTGTAAAACATTCAGCTCATTTGGACTTCTAGAACTCCAGATATGGCCAAAATACTGAACAATGCTGGGGTTGGAGGACAGATTCGGGCTTCTTTGTTGTTGCAATAATTTGGACTTAAAAATGGCCTTTTTAGATCTTGGGCTCCATATGAAAGTTGTAGGCCTATATCTTACCTTTCCATCCATATAAATTGGACCTAAATCTGAGATCTATAACTCTAGATATGACCCAATTACCGAACAGTGTTCCGGTTTGGATTGCACCGACATCTCTTTTCTAATTTTGGTCATCTTTTTGCCCTTGCAATTTAAGTTCTTAAAGTCATCAATCAATCCTTTCCTTTATGTGATAGGCCTACATTTAAAATGAACATTTACCACAAATTAAAGGTATCTTATATTATTAGATATATTATTATAAAACATGCCTTAGTTAAGGAGTTATTGATACTTCAAGTGCAAAATGATGATATAAAACCATGATAAAAATGCACTTTTAAGTACTAATCAATATATTGAGCATAAAATAAAAGTTTATTAATATCTTGTTAAGAGGTATTGAGCAGATATATAAATTTAATGAGAGTTTGTTTATCTGGATAGATTAATGGAAGTTGAATGATGAATACCTTGCTTTGTGGAATTTGCAAATTGTTTTTCTATTTTAACGCTTTGATTACTAGAGACTAGTAATAAGTTAGTTGGGGGGTGTGATTAGTACTTAAAAGTGCATTTTTATCAAGGTTTTATTTCATCATTTTGCACTTGAAGTATCAATAACTCCTTAATTAAAGCATGTTTTATAATAACGTATCTAATAATATAAGATACCTTTAATTTATCGTAAATGTTCATTTTAAATGCAGGCCTATCACATAAATGAAAGGATTGATTGAAGAATTTAAGAACTGAAATTGAAAGGACAAAGAGATGGCTAAACTTAGAAAAGAGATGTCGGTGCAATCCAAACCGGAACACTGTTCTGTAATTGGGTCATATCTAGAGCTGTAAATCTCAGATTTAGGTCTATTTTATATGGATGGAAAGGTAAGACATAGGCCTACAACTTTCATATGGAGCCCAAAATCTAAAAAAGTCATTTTCAAGTCCAAATTGTAGCAACAACAAAGAAGTTTGAATCTGTCTTCCAACCCGAGCATTATTCATTGTTTGGCCCATATCTGGAGTTATAGAAGTACAAATGACATAAAGTTTTTACACAAGAAATCTAAGATAATTTCCTACAACTTTCATGTTTTCAAGTGGCTCCAATTTTGACATTATCAATGATTTTTGGGACAGACAAGAGAAGATAAGGATTGTCACCAAGTCAAGAGTTGGTCACCAACTCATGAATTAGTCATCAAATCAATAGTTTCCAATTTTGGCCTATCAAAGGAGGCATTTGCCATGCATTTAGACATCTTGCTCTCCAGATCAATATCATGCTTTTGCTTTCTCTCTTTGTATTTTTTGTAATGTTTATGCTTTGCTTTAATTAATATCAAGTTTATGTCTTTCATTTCCTTTCTTTTACTTAGTTAACTCTTATCTTATTTATGTTCTTATTTTATTTATTTATTTTTCTTTCTTTCATTATATTTAGTTAAGTTTATTATGTTAAGGTGAAAATGTTACACTAATGGTGTAAGAATAAGTATAATGTAAACTTAATATAGACTTTAATGTTTGATACTAACATGTTTTGTATTTGTTATCTTGTTCACTCTTTAATACTTTGCTTGTTAAATAACTAATCTTGATTTATGTTGTATAACACTTCGTACAACAAATGCTTGGCACTTTCATAGTTCATACTGTATGGTATAACCGACACCTGAGCTATGAAAGGAACTTGATTTGTTGTTAACATAAGTTATAATCATGAATGCTTGACGAGATTTACAAGTATTAGCATTAATCGAATAAGATGACTAATGTAATCATGTTAACAATCTATAATATGATTGGAACCTCCTTTATGTGTGGTTTCCAATTGAATAATAAGAGTTTATATTATACTTGTTTGACATATCATTAGTGGATCCTCTAACCTTGACATTTATTGTTATCGTTGTTAAATCTTTACGTTAATATTCCATCTCAAAGTTCTCATCTTCTTCTTCTTCTTTATTATTATTATTATTATTATTACTATTATTAATATTATTAGTACTATTATTATTATTAGTATTGTTGTTGTTGTTGTTGTTGTTGTTGTTGTTGTTATTGTTACTGTTGTTGTTTATAATTGTTTATAGTTTCTACAATTAACCTCCCTGTAGTTCGACCCCGGTCTTACTGGGTTACTGATTACTTTGACACTCCTGCACTTGGGAGAAGACATCAATCTTTTAGTCATGTCAGATAACAATGCAAGAGTTTGTAAAACTGAATATTTTAAGAGAAGCATGTGATAGAGCTTGTTCAAAATTGAGTCTTGCATTCTGCATGAATGTTTTAGACCTATATCAGTATTTCAATTTGAACTATACCAGCATCTCTTTTCTAAGCTTCACCCTCTCTTTGTCTTCTCAATTGCAATAATTGAACTCATTAATCAATCCTTTAATTTATGTGATAGACCTGCATTTAAGATAAACATTTACCATAAATTAAATGTATTTTATAGTATCAGACTTGTTATTATAAAATATATTTTAGTTAAGGAGTTATTAATACTTCAAGTGCAAAATACTGATAAAACCTTGATAAAAATACACTTTTAAATACTAATCAATTTTCTTATACAGTTTCTTTAGAAATTTTATAGAACTTCTGAGTTGTACCAGGTTTATATTTCTTAACTAAATATTTCCTGAGTTGTATCAAATTGCTATTGAAAAGAGAATTAACTCGCCACCATAGGCCTCTTGGCTAAACCAACTGATAATTCATCCTCTAACTCTTGTGTATTAATAGCTCGAGGACGATCCACTATAGCTAAATATATCTTAAACTCATGAAATATATACCCATCATATTTAGACAATTGTGTGAACTCCACCTCATACTTTGTCATAGTAAAATCACCCTGAACCAACCTCTCAAACTCATATGCTCTAACATTACTCACACTTTTAAGTAGAAAACACTATAAAAACAACTCAAAAAAATTCTTTCATGCCATTAATGGAGAACTTATTTCCTTTTCTCTCATCTTAGACTCATACTAGTTCATTACCACTTTACCTTCTTACATGAAAGATGCTAAAGCCACTGCATAGTGATTCATCCATCTCATGGCCTCACACCTACACCACACTACATCTAAAACACACTACATCTAAAAATTGTTGTAGATCATCAAAGTTATCAATAACCTTAAAATTGGAAGGTGACATCTAAAAAAACTCTAATAAAGGCATTTGCACTCCATGAACAATATGGAAAGTCAAAGAAGCATTCTTATCCCTCAACTTCTCTCTCTTATGGTCTGTGCATTTTTATCCAAAGCATTGTCAATATAAGGCATTCTACCGTGGGATTCCTTCTTCTGGTCTTTACTAACATCCAAACCATTACCTCTTTTAGACTCAATGTTATCCTAAATTTTAGCCTTCATAGGTTTAGGTGAAAGGGTTCTAATCCTTATTATTTCCCTCTTATTCAGAAGTTGAACAATAGGAATGTTCTTCTAATCATCACCAACATAGTCAACATTAATTGTATGTTTGACTCTCGACATTTTCCTAAAAGAATGCTTGTATGTTAACATAACTATAAAGGAGTTCAAGGACAACTAAACACGAGATTGAAGAATTTATAATTTAAATACTGAATAGAAGAAATTATAAAAATGAAAACATTTTTGAACTTCCTGATTTATAAACTTAATTTATGACAAATGCAAAACCATTTACTAATGAATTTACTTATTATTTGCAATTTTTAAAAATTAAATTTTTTTAATCAAAATTATTAATAAATCTAAAAGATCTCCAATAATGTGACCAATGGTCTTGAACACTCAATGATGTTTTCTTCATTAATCAAAAAGCCAAATCTAGAGTTCAATTTCATATTTATTTATTAATTCATGGCAATCTTTAAATCAAGTTAGAAGTACAAATGACATAAAGTTTTAAGAAGAAGAAGAAGATGAGAACTTTGAGATGGTCTTGCTTTCTCTCTTTGTATTTTTTGTAACAAGCAAAGTATTAAAGAGTGAACAAGATAACAAATACAAAACATGTTAGTATCAAACATGTAAGTCCATATTAAGTTTACACTATACTTATTCTTACACCATTAGTATAACCTTTTCACCTTGACATAATAAACTTAGTTAGACATAATGAAAGAAAGAAAAATAAATAAACAAAATAAGAACATAAATAAGATAAAAGTTAACTAAGCAAAGGAAAGGAAATGAAAGGCATAAACTTGATATTAATGAAAGCAAACATAAAGATTACAAAAAAATTCAAAGAGAGAAAGCAAGAGCATGATCTTGATCTGGAGACCAAGATGCCTAAATGCATGGCAAATGTCTCCTTTTATAGGCCAAAATTAGAAACTATTGATTTGATGACTAATTGATGAGTGGGTGGCCAACTCTTGACTTGGTGACAATCCTTATCTTCTCTTGTCTGCCCCAAACATCATTGATAACGTCAAAATTGGAGCCACTTGAAAACATGAAAGTTGTAGGAAATTATCTTAGATTTCTTGTGTAAAAACTTTATGTCATTTGTACTTCTAGAACTCTAGATATGAGCCAAATACTAAACAGTGCTCGAGCTGGAAGACACATTCGGACTTCTTTGTTGTTGCTACAATTTGGACTTGAAAATGGCCTTTTTAGATCTTGGGCTTCATATGAAAGTTGTAGGCTTATGGCTTACCTTTCCATCCATATAAAGTAGACCTAAATCTGAGATCTACAGCTCCAGATATGACCCAATTACTGAACAGTGTTCTGGTTTGGATTGCACCGACATCTCTTTTCTAAGTTTGGCCATCTCTTTGTCCTTCCAATTTCAGTTCTTAAAGTCATAAATCAATCCTTTTATTTATGTGATAGGCCTGCATTTAAAATGAACATTTACCATAAATTAAAGGTGTCTTGTATTATTAGATATATTATTATAAAACATGTTTTAGTTAAGGAGTTATTGATACTTCAAGTGCAAAATGATGATATAAAACCTTGATAAAAATACACTTTTAAGTATCAATCAAGGGAGCAAGAAAGGAGGAAAAAAAAAGGCCCAACTATACTAAAAAAAGGCCTAACTAAGTCTCACATATCAAAACACGAAAAAAAGAAAGAAGCTATATAGGGAAAAAGATAAGAAATTAGGCATGAAAATTGAGAAGATGAGAGGGAAAAAAAGGAAAAAGAAAGAAAGAACGAACCACTAGAGTGCCATTGTGGCTTTTACATATACATACGTCACACCACCAGGAACATTCCACCGAGACGATTTAGATTATACTAAGAAACATCATTATCAAATCTTAGAGCACATTGGATACATTGCCTTAATACGATGAACTTCTTTACATGTTGACATAAGTAATTAACATGTCAAGAACTTTTTTTTTCCTTTTCAATTTAGTTCATGATTATTGAATAACTCTTTAATTTAGTCTTAAATTTTAGCATAATCAAGCCCAATAGAAGCCTAACCAATGAGAGAAGATGAGAAAGTGAACAAAAAAAGAAACAAGATAGCCTAACTTGCCTAAATGTAGCTTAACCAAACCAAACAAGGAAGAGAAAAAAATATTGGTAAACTCATGTTAACATGGCCATAACTGCATATCATTATATGGGCGCCTGCTTTACACTTTGTTAGTTTCCTAACTTTCTAATCAATGGCTAGCACAACTCCTACCCTATTCAATAAAACACATATCATGTCCGATAGACTAAATACACTAATAGCTCATTCCATAGGTTACTTGTAAACCCTCAGATAAAATAATCTCATCTTGATTTTGTAAAATAAAATAAAAAACAATGGATATAGAGAAAGGATTAAATTGAATAAACTAATTGAATTAAAAGAGAAATTATTTAATGAGAGGGGTGAAATTGAAAACAATAATAATGGAGTAAGGAGTTAGTAAAGAGAAAGAGAAGTTGTGTGGTTAATGTATTAATAAAAAGAACGACAAGGTCAATATCAAAATAGAAGTAAATATGAGGGGGTAAGGTGCAAATAAGAAAAGAACATAATTGTTTGGAATTGTTTTTTTATTACAAAATGTTGAATTATGAAGGAAATGAATACAGTATGTATATATGTATGTGTGGTTAAGATGTGAGATTGTGGGAAATAAACAAGAGCAAGGGACAACTAGTAGAGTACAGATTCCAAGTAGGTGTCTGACACTTAGATCTCTAATTTAAAATCTCTTTTAATTCTTTAGCTTAGCTCATTTTAAGATGTAGTTCAACTTTTAGTATTTATATGTAGTGTTTGAATGATGATTGAATCGGCTCCTAGTTTGGGACTAGCACCCGGTGAATGGGCTGATGATTAGACCAACTTCCTTGTATAGGGCTGGTGCCTTAAGATTGGGCTAATGGTTATATTAGTGTCTTGGTTTGGAACTAGTGTCATGTAAATGGGTGACCAATAGAAGTAGATATTTTTTTGACAAGATTGGTGCATTGACAAGTGAAGAATTATAGAATTTGATGATAAATGAATTAAAAGCAAATTGTTAGTGTAATGAAACATTTGTTAGATTATCATAATTAATTTGTTTATATTTATGCAAGTTAATATGTAGTTTCATTTCAGTAGTGTAACCTTTAGTTGATGCTTGGTTGTTCCCTATGTATTGTCACTTAAGTTAACAGGAAAATGAAAGAATTTTCTTTTGGGTTATATTTAATAATACTTTTAATTTCTATGTATAAAAGCTATGTAGTACTATTTTGTTAAAATTTTATGTAGTAAATTGAAATTTAAAATTTGCATTATGTTAATATCTAAATGCAATTATGATGGTTAATTCATAATTCTTTCTTAATTTAAGGGGGCAAAAAAAGTCCCTAGGATTTTTTCTCATTTTTAACTTGATGATGGTGTGAATTTTATCTTAAAAGTTTAGGGTGTTACATTACCTCTACAATAAAGGTAATTATTATTCATAATTACTCTTATATGGCATGTCTACAACTATACGATCCATGAGGCAAGTTCATGTCAACTAAGGTGTATAAATATCTCAAGTCAATAGGTAACAACAGATAGGCCATCATACAGTACCACATAACAATCACAACATACACTCTTCATTTCATTTGTTATACATTATCATAACCCAATTTTGGGTCAACCTCATAAATATTATCTTCTTCTTTAAAAAAATCAAAGAAAAATAATGAAAAAATAAAAAGCAATGAAAAAATAAAAAGATGAAAATAAAAACATATTAGCAACTTGGGATTTTAGACAACATAAAAGCCTAATTGTACCTCATTGTATCCAAGCTCAAAAAACAATGTAGATTAAAGGTCAAATTAAATTAGTATTAGATAAATTTGTATAAAAATTAAGCATGAGGAGTTAATTAGATTTATAATAAGCCAATATAATTTAATAATGGGCCCAGTTAAAGTTTAATTAAGTTTAAGAATTAATTTGGGTCAAACAAAAGATTTAATTAGGTACAAGGATTTAATTATACTTTTAATAGGTTAAATCAATTCTTTTAAAGATTTAATTGGTGAAAAATTAAGTTTGGAAGCTTAATTTAAATTTAATTAAGAATATTGGAATTTTAAAGGACAAGATTTAATATTTTAAGCTTAATTGCGTGAATCAAAGATGAAATTGCAAGAAAATCAAAGTTTAAAGATTATTTAAAGGGCAAAATTATGAAATTCAAGACCAAGGACCTTTTTACAAAAGGCTCACAAATTCATGGGCTAAATTTGGTTAGAAATAGGGGTGAAATTTAAGAAATTAGAAGTTTAAATATTAATTAAGGACAAAATTAAAAATATCTAAAACAAAGGACCAAGATGAAAAACGTGTTGGAATTAGGAGGCACTTTTGAAACTTAACAGGGATGAAATTGAATTGATTCATATAATCAAAATTCAATTAATGAAAAACTTGAATAATTGAAAGTTTGAGGGTTGGAATTAAAAAAGGAAGTTTAAAATATAATTTTACCCTAAACACTAAAATGATGTCGTTTCATTTAAATAAAATAGTGTATTTACTACTTATTAAGGACCAAAATAATAAGACTTGTTAATGAAAGATAAAATTCAAAGTTTATAATAAAGAAATTCATGTATGTAGAGAGAGAAAACCCTAGTTCACTAAATGAGTGAAGAGAGAATAGAAATTTATTGATAAACTCTAGTAATTAGTAGCTTTGAACAAGTGTTCTAAGAGAAATATATGGGTTGAAATAAAAATTTATAAATGAGTTTCTAGATACATTGCTATACATTGTATTAAAGTTTTAAGCCAATCAAACTTTGAAAAGGTTTTGCTATATAGGTTAGTAGATGCAACACATATTTTGTTATTTATGACCTATTGACTTGTGAAATTCTTATTTGGAAAGGATTTTTTTTCCCTAATTGTTATAACCTAAATTTTAAACTATTTGCTTTTAATTTAATTTTCAAAGGGAATAAAAATTAGATATTAAATACTAGGGATTGATTTATGTTAAAGGAGTGATTTGTCAAGATGTAGAAAATCAAGGACTATGCTTTTGCTATTTTTCCCCTGATGTTCAGTTTGAAAAAAGATCATTAAAATATTTTTAGTTCTTTCAATTTTTAAATTTTAAACAAATTTAAATTTGAGAAAAAAAAGATAGAGTTTGTGTTTGTTTGAGACTTTAAAACTTATATACAATAAATACAACCATAAGCCACAAATAGCATGAGAAAGCATTAGCAAAAAAAAAAGCACCTTATACACACCCATACAATACAAAAAAAAAAAACTTATTTTGAGTAATTGAGTTGCCAACCACCTAGATTTTTCTTCCACTTTTCACTATCTCCTCCCTTGGAACCCAAACTGCCACACAATACAAGGCCAACCATTACCCCTCACAAGCTCTCTTATGTCTTTCCCAAAACCAACAAACCTATAAAATCATCTCATTGACCACCTTCTTCACTTACTAGACTAGCCTCCTTTCCCTCCAGACTAGCCAACCACCACAAAAACTAATAGAGATAGAGATGAAACCAAAAAAATGAACTTGTAAGGAAGAAAATAGAAGCAGATTTGAAAAAAATAAAATTGTCTTGTGTGTTGATTTCTTTGTTTTGTAGGCAATAATAATACCCACGTCGATATGAAAAGGAAAAGGAGAAAAAGTCAGTTTAGATCCACCAACTTTCTCAATTGACGACAGCATATAAAGCCAAACGCTGATAGTTATGGGGGTGCATGGAACCCATGCACCGCCATTACTCCATCATGTTTAGTGCATCCCTATAGCTCATGACCTTGTTTGGATATTGTTTAGAAGGTTATGCAAATTTTGGATTATTTTATATATTTTGATTACATGTAATATGTGTAATTATAAGTGTGTGTAAGTGAAGTAGTGAAATATATGTGTTGCATAATTTTTAATATTTTGCATTTTAAAAAAAAATAACATAAAAAAGGAAAAAATAAAATCCTATCAAATTGTTTTTTCTTTATAAATTGCATATAGCCAAGTTTTAAAAAACAAACAAACATTACTTTGCATAATTTAGTGACACGACTAAAAGATTGATGTCTTCTCCCAAGTGCAGGAGTGTCGAAGTAATAAATAACCCGGCAAGACCGGGGTCGAACCACA
>NW_011500182.1:97669-158863 GCF_000495115.2 Populus euphratica | reverse complement strand
TATAAATTATAAATAACAATAATATAACAACAATAACAATAACAATAACAATAATAATAGTAATAACAATAATAACAACAATGACAATAATAATAACTATAATAATAATAATAATAATAGTAATAATAATAATAATAATAATAAAGAAGAAGAAGAAGAAGATGAGAACTTTGAGATGGAATATTAGAAAGAGAAGAAGAAGATGATGATGAGAACTTGGAGATGGAATATTAATGTAAGGATTAAACAATAATAATAACAAATGTCAAGGTTAGAGGTTCCACTAATGGTATATCAAACAAGTATAGTATAAACTCTTATTATTGAATTGGAAACCACACACAAAGGAGGTTCTAATCAGATTATATATTGTTAACATGATTACATTAGTCATCTTATTCAATTAATGCTAATACTTGTAAATCTCGTCAAGCATTCATGATTATAACTTATGTTAACAACAAATCAAGTTCCTTTCATAGCTCAGGTGTCGGTTATACCATACATTATGGGCTATGAAAGTGTCAAGCATTTGTTGTACCAAGTGTTATACAACATAAATCAGGATTAGTTATTTAACAAGCAAAGTATTAAAGAGTGAACAAGATAACAAATATAAAATATGTTAGTATCAAACATTAAAATCCATATTAAGTTTACATTATACTTATTCTTACACCATTAGTGTAACCTTTTCATCTTGACATAATTAACTTAGCTAGACATAATGAAAGAAAGAAAAATATATAAACAAAATAAGAACATAAATAAGATAAAAGTTAGGTAAGGAAATGAAAGGCATAAACTTGATATTAATGAAAGCAAAGCATAAACATTACAAAAAATAGAAAGAGAGAAAGGAAGAGCATGGTCTTGATTTGGAAACCAACATGCCTAAATGCATGGCAAATGCCTCCTTTTATAGGCCAAAATTAGGAACTATTGATTTGATGACTAATTGATGAGTGGGTGGCCAACTCTTGACTTGGTGACAATCCTTATCTTCTCTTGTCTGCCCAAAACGTCATTGATAATGTCAAAATTAGAGCCACTTAAAAACATAAAAGTTGTAGGCAATTGTCTCAGCTTTCTTGTGTAAACAATTCAGCTCATTTGGACTTCTAGAACTCCAGATATGGCAAAAATACTGAACAGTGCTCAGGCTGGAGGACAGATTCAGGCTTCTTTTTTGTTGCTATAATTTGGACTTGCAAATGGCCTTTTTAGATCTTGGGCTTCATATGAAAGTTGTAGGCCTATGTCTTATCTTTCCATCCATATAAATTAGACCTAAATCTGAGATCTATAGCTCCAGATATGACCCAATTACCAAATAGTGTTCGGGTTTGGATTGCAGCGACATCTCTTTTCTAATTTTGGTCATCTCTTTGCCCTTGAAATTTAAGTTCTTAAAGTCATCAATCAATCCTTTCATTTATGTGATAGGCCTGCATTTAAAATGAATATTTACCATAAATTAAAGGTATCTTATATTATTAGAAATATTATTATAAAACATGCTTTAGTTAAGGAGTTATTGATACTTTAAGTGCAAAATGATGATATAAAATCATGATCAAAATGCACTTTTAAGTACTAATCACACCCCCCAACCAGCTTATTATAGTCCCTAGTAATCAAAGCGTTAAAATAGAAAAACAATTTGCAATTATTACTAGTCCCTAGTAATCAAAGCGTTAAAATAGAAAACAAATTTGCAAATTTCACAAAGCAAGGTATTCATCATTTAACTTCCATTAGTCTATCCAGATAAACAAACTCTCATTAAATTTATATATCTGCTCAATACCTCTTAACAAGATATTAATAAACCTTTCTTTTGTGCTCAATGTATCAACACATAATTATGGAGCTTTTCTCGGAAGAAAACAAAATTTTTGTTCTAATGTTTAAGGTTAACTTTCTTAGGTTAGGATTATTATTTTTGTCTTTTTTTTTCTTCTTTTTGTTTTAAATATATATACATATAATTTAAAAACATCATGCATCTTTAACCCATGTAACGAGCTTTCAGCTAATGACTCCCAGACCAGTTGGTCTTAGGGCATTAGGTGTTAAGACACCCCTACGAGCTTAGTAACTCGGGTCGCAAATACTGATATGTAGATAGTGCAATGTTTGATTTCCTTAAGCTTTTCTCCTCAACCCATGTAACACATTGTGTATTACAAGTCCATCTAGCACATCGATGACAGACTTCTAGTCGGTTTGCATGATGTTTCTTTGCAAAAGTGTTTTTACCTGTTCCAAACATGTGTGAAATGAAGGAATTAGAGGACTCACCTGATAATCAGACCTTTGCTTCAATCAACCAGCGAATATCTTCAGGAATTCCATGATTCATTAACAATCTCAATCTTGCACATCTAGCACGGTAAATTTTTATAATCACTTTCTGAGGCAGAGCGGGAAAATACTTTTTCAATTTTTCAAGATTAGTGTCCATTTTCAAATGAGAATTGGAAGAGAGATTCAAAAAATTGCACAAATATATACACAGATATCAGCTATTGTGGGAAACAGAAAGAACCGACTTAAGTCACGGAGTACCGTTGTCCGCCATTTGACCAGGGTGAGAGAAATTAGCAAAAATCACTCAAAAAGAAACAAAAATAAAATAAAATAAAATAAAAATAAAATCAATCTTTATATACAGGATCACCCAATTCAATAGAGTCATGTTCAACTAAAAAATTGTCAAAGTAAACTTTCAGACGATGTCATAGGCCCCATATGGATACACATGTTTCACAATAAAAGGACCGCTCCATCTTGATCTTAATTTTCCAGGAAATAAATGCAGTCGAGAATTATAAAGCAAGACTTTTTGACCAACATTGAATGTTTTTCTCAGTATTTTCTTGTCATGAAACTCTTTAATTCTTTCTTTATAAATTCTTGAATTTTCATATGCATCATTTCTTATTTCCTCAAGCTCATTTATTTGTAATTTTCGTAGCTGACTAGCATCATCCAGATTTGAATTGAAAGCTTTAATAGCCCAATAAGCTTTATGTTCAAGTTCCACAGGCAAGTGACAAGGTTTTCCATAGACTAGTCTATAAGGTGACATACCTAATGATGTTTTATAAGCAGTTCGATAAGCCCAAAGTGCATCATTAAGTCTTAAGAACTAGTCTTTCCTATTAGGGTTCACTGTTTTCTCCAAAATATGTTTGATCTCTCTATTAGCAAGCTCTACTTGTCCACTTGTTTGAGGGTAATAAGGGGTGGCAACTTTGTGTGTGATTTCATATTTCTTCATTAAAGACTCAAATGGCTTGTTGCAGAAATGTGTTCCACCATCACTTATTATGGCTCGAGGCATTCCAAATCGACTCAAAATATTTTCTTTCAAAAACTTTATCACTGTTTTGTGATCATTGTTTCGACTTGGAATTGCCTGTATCCATTTTGAAACATAATCTACTGTGACTAATATGTATAAGAAACCAAATGATGGAGGGAATGGACCCATGAAATCTATACCCCAACAGTCAAAGATCTCAATGACAATAATAGGATTTAAAGGCATCATGTGACGTTTTGAAATAGATCCCAACTTTTGACAATTTTCACAAGACTTGCAGAATGCATGTGAGTCTTTGAACATGATGGGCCAATAAAATCCACTTTGTAAGATTTTTGCAGTTGTCTTTCTTGACGAGAAATGGCCCCCACATGCCTTAGAATGACAAAATTTAATGACACTACTTACCTCATTGTCAGGAATGCATCTTCGAAATATTTGATCAGGACAATATTTGAATAAATAAGGATCATCCCAATAAAAGTTCTTCACTTCGTTCAAGAAATTTCTTTTATATTGGGTACTCCAATGAGCTGGCAATTGTCCTGAAACAAGAAAATTGATAATATTAGCAAACCAAGGCATTGTAGAGACAGAAAGTAAAGATTCATCGAGAAAGTAGTCATCGATTGGTGTGATGTCAGTTTTCAAATCTGTTGTCAATCTTGACAAGTGATCTGCGACAACATTTTCGCTGCCTTTCTTATCTTTGATTGTGATATCAAATTCTTGAAGTAATAAAATCCACCGCACCAATCTAGCCTTAGAATCTTTCTTAGAAAGAAGATATTTCAATGCTGCATGATCACTAAAAACAACAACAGGTGAGCCAACAAGATAAGATCTGAATTTTTCACATGCAAATACTACTGCAAGTAATTCTTTTTCAGTGGTGGTATAATTCATTTGAGCACTATTTAAAGTTTTACTTGCATAGTAAATTACATAAGGTTTCTTATCTTTTCTTTGTCCCAAAACAGAACCTACGACATAATCACTAGCATCACACATTATTTCAATAGGTAATGACCAATTGGGAGGTTGAATGATAGGAGCACAAGTAAGCAAGTTTTTAAGTTTAACAAAGGCTTCTTCACAATGTTCAGTCCATTCAAAAATAGTATCCTTTGTTAGAAGGTTACTTAAAGGCTTAGATATTACACTAAAATCTTTGATGAACCTTCTATAAAAACCAGCATGTCCTAGGAATGATCTAACGTCTTTAAGAGATTTTGGTGTTGACAAGTTTGCAATTAACTCGATTTTAGATTTGTCAACCTCAATTCCTTTTGATGAAACAATGTGACCAAGTACGATGTCGTTTGTTACCATAAAATGATATTTTTCCCAATTCAACACAAGATTCTTCTCTTCACACCTAGTCAAAACCTTTCATAAGTTAGTCAAACAATCATCAAATGAATCGCCAAAAACATAAAAATCATCCATGAAAATCTCAAGAAAATGTTCAACCATATCACTAAATATACTAAGCATGCATCTTTGAAATGTGGCTGGTGCATTACATAATCCAAAAGGCATCCTTCGATATGCAAAAGTACCAAATGGACATGTGAAAGTAGTCTTTTCTTGATCTTCCAATGCAATTTCAATTTGGTTGTAACCCAAATAGCCATCTAGAAAACAATAAAATTCATGACCTGCAACTCTTTCTAGGATTTGATCCATGAAAGGTAAAGGAAAATGATCTTTTCTAGTTATTGAATTAGTTTCCTATAGTCAATGCACATGCGCCAACCAGTAACAATTCTAGTGGGAATTAACTCATTGTTCTCATTTTTTATCACAGTGACTCCAGACTTTTTGGGTACAACTTGGGTAGGACTTACCCATTTGCTGTCAGAAATAGGATAAATGATTTTATTATCTAGAAGCTTAATGACTTCATTTTTCACAACTTCTTTCATATTAGGATTTAGCCTTCATTGTATTTCTCTAGAGGGTTTAGCATTTTCCTCTAAATAAATTTTATGTGTACAAATCAAAGGACTAATTCCTTTTATATCAGCTATGGTCCATCCTAATGCATTTTTGTGCATTTTTAGAGTTTGTAATAACTTACCTTCTTGATGTGCATTAAGTTTGGAAGAGATTATTACCGGAAAAGTTTCATTTTCTCCCAAAAATGAGTATTTGAGATTGGATGGCAATGGCTTCAAATCAGGTTTTGGTGGTTGAAAACTTGAAGGTATGGACTTAATTGATCGTGGTGGCAATTCCTCAATTTGTGGCCTCCAATTACTTGTCTTTGGTTCTTCCTGAAAATAAATCATTTGCAAATCATCAGATTCATCAATCTCAATTTCACTGAAAGCGGTTGGAAATTGATCATGAATTAATTTTTCAGTAAAGTCCACTTCTTGTAAATCATTATCATCTCTAGGTTCCTTGCAAATGTTGAAAATATTCATCTCCAATGTCATGTTTCCAAATGATAGCTTCATCAGTCCATTCCTACAATTAATTAATGCATTAGAAGTTGTAAGAAATGGACGTCCTAAAATAACAGGAAATGAATTACATACTTCAACAGGTTGTGTGTCCAAGACAATAAAATCCACAGGATAAATGAATTTATCGACTTGTACTAACACATCTTCAATTATTCCTCTAGGCACTTTTATAGATCTATCGGCAAGTAAAAGAGTTATAGAAGTTGGTTTTAACTCACCTAGATTGAGACTCTGAAAAACTGAATATGGAAGCAAATTCACACTAGCACCAAAATCAAGTAAGGCTCTTTCAATTTTATGCTCTCCAATAAAGCAAGAAATTGTAGGACAACCAAGGTCTTTATATTTCAAAGCATTATTGTTTTGAAGAATAGCACCTCCTTGTTCGGCTAGAAAGGCTTTCTTTTTCACATTCAGTTTCCTCTTCACATTGCATAGATCTTTTAAAAATTTAGCATAGGAAGGAACCTGTTTAATAGCATCCAACAAAGGTATATTGATCCTTACCTGTTTGAAAATTTCAAAAATTTCAGAGTTGTGATTGACTTTCCTTTGTTTGGTCATGGCTTGAGGAAATGGCAGTGCTGGCCGAGAATCAGTCGTTTCTTTGCAATTTTCAGATTCAACCCCTTCCGTACCCTCAGAGATTGACTCATCATCTTTCTCATAAGGTTCAAGAGAGGGTTTTTCAATAACCTTACCACTGCGCAGAGTAGTGACTGATTTGACTTGATCTATGTGTTGGCTTCCGGAACTACTTGCATTTGTATTGTATTGCCCATTGGGATTTTATTGTGGTTGAGATGGAAACTTACCTTTCTCTTGGAAACTGAGAGCAGATGTTAATTTTGCAAGAGTATCTTTAAAATCTGTCATGTTTTGAGCAAGTTGAGTATTGATTGTCTCTTGCTTTTCAATGAATGCATGCAATGTTTCCTCAAGATTTTTTCTAGGAGGTGGAGCATAAGGAGGTGCATATTTATGAGAATTTTAAAAATTATGGTGTGCTTGAAACGGTGGTTGTGAAGTTTGTGCATTGTTGTTCTCACTCTTCCAACTAAAATGTAGGTGATTTCTCCAACCAGGGTTGTATGTTTGGGAGTATGGGTTGTGGTTGGCCTTTTGGAAACTGTTTAAAGCATGAGCTTGTTCATGGAGACATTCCTTAAAAGAAGGCAAGGTTGGACAGTTACTGGTTGAGTGTTCATTTGTTTTATAGATTTGACACACAATGTTTTCAACAGATTTTAATTGACCACTCTTTTTCAATTCTAGTGCCTCGACTTTTCTAGTTAAAGATGCAAACTTGGCTTGAAGGTCATGATCTTCCCTAAGGTTGTACATGCCTCCACTAGATGTGTGAGGTTGAGTTTTACTCGGTGCCTCATATGTACCCGCGGTGTCCCAATTTTGAGCATTTTCAACTAACAAGTCTAAGTACTCCATTGCTTCATCAGTGTCTTTATTTTCAAAAATTCCATTGCACATCAATTCAACCATTTGCCTATCTTTAGGTGTTAACCCTTCATAGAAATGTGAAACCAATCTCCATGTTTCAAAACCATGATGAGGGCAAGTACTAAGCAAGTCTCGATACCTATCCCAACATTTGTAAAATGTTTCTCCTGGTTTTTGAGTGAAAGTGGTGATTTGTCTCTTGAAAGAGTTTGTTCTGTAAGATGGAAAAAACTTCTTCAAAAACTGTTGTTGCATTTCATCCCAAGCACGAATGGATCCTGGTCTTAAATTTTGTAGCCATGTTTTAGCTTTATCTTTTAATGAAAAAGGAAAAAGCTCTAATCTGATGGTATTCATGCTACAATTTAAATTATTATATGTGTTGCAGACCTCCTCAAATTCTCTTAAATGCAAGTATGGATTTTCCAATTCTGAGCCATGAAAAGAAGGTAAAAGTTGAATAATACCTGGTTTAAAATTAAAATGAGATGCATCGGGAGGAAAAACTATGCATGATGGTGCACTTGTTCTTGTGGGATTCATGTGGTTTTTAAGTGTTGTAGCACGGTTATTCTCATTATTCTCATTATGAAGTGATTGATTATTTTCTTAGGCCATATTTTCTGAAAATGATAAGGATACCCTACAAAGTCTACCACTTGATGTACGTGACCACACTCTCATGCCCGTGTAGGAATAGAATAAAAGAAAGAAGAAAACAAAAGAAGAAGAAACAAGAGAAAAGAAACAAAGTTATATACAAGAAAAGTGAAAAGAGAAAATAAAATAACTACTATAATTTATACAAGAACTTACCTCCCCGGCAACGGCGCCAAAAACTTGACACGACTAAAAGATTGATGTCTTCTCCCAAGTGCAGGAGTGTCGAAGTAATAAATAACCCGGCAAGACCGGGGTCGAACCACAGGGAGGTTAATTGTACAAATTATAAACGACAATAGTACAACAACAATAATAATAATAACAACAATAATAATAGTAATAACAATAATAACAACAATGACAATAACAATAATAATAATAATAATAATAATAATAATAATAAAGAAGAAGAAGATGAGAACTTTGAGATGGAATATTAACTTAAAGATTTAACAACGATAACAATAAATGTCAAGGTTAGGAGAACTTAGAGATGAAATATTAATGTAAGGATTAAGCAATAATAATAACAAATGTCAAGGTTAGAGGTTCCACTAATGGTATATCAAACAAGTATAGTATAAACTCTTATTATTGATTTGGAAACCACATACAAAGGAGGTTCCAATCAGATTATATATTGTTAACATGATTACATTAGTCATCTTATTCAATTAATGCTAATACTTGTAAATCTCGTCAAGCATTCATGATTATAACTTATGTTAACAACAAATCAAGTTCCTTTCATAGCTCAGGTGTCGGTTATACCATACAATATGAACTATGAAAGTGCCAAGCATTTGTTGTACCAAGTGTTATACAACATAAATCAAGATTAGTCATTTAACAAGGAAAGTATTAAAGAGTGAACAAGATAACAAATACAAAACGTGTTAGTATCAAACATTAAAGTCCATATTAAGTTTACATTATACTTATTCTTACACCATTAGTGTAACCTAGTTGGTTTAGGAATATTTTTCCTATTTTATTTATAATTTTTTTGTTATTTTTCCATTCTTGTTTAGGAAGTTTTACCTAGTATGAATAAGGTTATTTAATGTGTATTTAATTTTTATAGACTTATTTTATTCAAAAATAATATTGTTTGTGTGTGGGGTTGCTCATATTCTTGGTTCTTCACCAACCTCTTCAAGTCTTGTCAAAAATTAATTGCCTTTGTAGTTCTTTAGTCATTATAATCAAAGGGTTAGGGTTTTACATTCAATAACATTGATTTCTTTCGTTTATGTAATCATTAGGTTAGGTTTTTTATTAGTCTAATTTTAGCTTTTTTGGTTTATTTTTATTTTATTTAAGAGTTCAAGGGTTATTACCTTATGGATCCGCATCACAACATTAATGTCACTATCAATGAATAACAACATTAGCAGTAGCAACAACAATAAATAACCTATGAAAAAAGAATAAAAAGATCAAAAGTTTAGGTTATGAATTTTTTTATTCTATTTTAACCCTCTTTCATACTTGGATCGCCTAGATGTCTCCTGTGACAAGCCCAACTATGCCTAAGACTAAACAAGCCTCGCCCAATAACATTGATTTCTTGGTTCATGTAATCATTAGATTAGGTTTTTTATCAGTCTAATTTTAGCTTTTTTGGGTTATTTTTATTTTATTTAAGAGTTCAAGGGTTATTACCTCATGGGTCCGCATCACAACATTAATGTCACTATTAATGAATAACAACATTAGCAGTAGCAATAGTAATAAATAACCTGTGAAAAAAGAACAAAAAGACCAAAAGTTTAAGTTGTGAATTTTTTTTATTCTGTTTTAACCCTCTTTCATACTTAGATCGCCTAGATGTCTCCTGTGACAAGCCCAACTGCGCCCAAGACTAAACAAGCCTCGCCCAATAACATTGATTTCTTGGTTCATGTAATCATTGGATTAGGTTTTTTATCAGTCTAATTTTAGCTTTTTTGGGTTATTTTTATTTTATTTAAGAGTTCAAGGGTTATTACCTCATGGGTCCGCATCACAACATTAATGTCACTATCAATGAATAACAACATTAGTAGTAGCAACAACAATAAATAACCTGTGAAAAAAGAACAAAAAGATCAAAAGTTTAAGTTGAACCAAAAGACAAGGGAAAGGTCAAGCCTGAGGATTCCTTAACCAAAAGAAAAAAAGAAAGGTTCAAGTTGAACCAAGCCAGAAGCTAGACCAACCTAACCTAAAAACAAAAAAGGCTTTAGCTTAACTAAGCTTAAAGTTGGCCCAACCTAATATGAAGATGAAAGGGAAAGGTCTAACCTAATTATGCCCAATGATTGGCCAACCTAACCCAAAAAAGAAAGGAAATGGTCAAACTCAATCAGGCTAAAAGCTAATCCAACCTAACTTGAAGAAGAATGGTAAAGGTCAAACTTAAATGAGCTTGAGGCTAGCCTAACTTAACCCAATAAGAAAGAGGAGATAAGAAGATAAGAAGAATTAATTTATGATCAACTTGAATCTACTTTGAGTAAAATTGAGTTGGATGAATTTGAAGATTTACAAATAATTTATTTTTAGAAAGAAATCACGAATGAAAAAGGCACCGAAAAAATTGATGCGGATCTTTTGTCAATATTGACAATAGATTCGACATCTGACATCACACAAATCGATGATTACTTTCCTGATGAATCTTTACTTTCTCTTAGTTCAATGCCTTGGTTTGCTAAAAATATCAATTTTCTTACTTTAAAATTTTTGCTAGCTCACTAGAGAACCAAAGACAAAGAAAAGTTTTTGAACAAAGTAAAGAATTTTTATTGGAATGACCCTTACCTATTCAAATATTGTCATGATCAAATATTTCAAAGATGCATTCCCGATAATGAGATAAGTAATGTCATTAAATGTTGTCATTCTGAGGCATGTAAGAGTAATTTCTCATAAAAAAGACTACCGTAAAAATGTTACAATGTGGATTTTATTGGCCCACCATGTTTAAAGACACACGTGTCCTGCAAAGCTTGTGAAAAAAGTTAAAAGTTAGGATTTATTTCAAAATATAAAGAAGCTTTATATAATCTTCTATTGACTTTTGAGACGTATCTTGGTGGAGATATGTATTGTGCAATTCATGATTTATAACCTGATTTTCATAAAGAACATGATTGTCATAGTCTTGGGAATTTGAGTAAGAAAGACCATATTTACTAGTTCTTAGAAAAACTAGATAGGAAGCTTATCCCCCACCCATAGAGGGCATTTAAACCATTCTTGAATGTAAAATCAAGGGAAGATGGGAACCGCAATTACAACTGCTTGTACATACATATGTTTTAAAAAAATAGAGAGAGAGAGAGACTCTAACTAACCTATATATAGGTGATATGATTGTATTTTTAATTTCTCATCTATAAAATCTTCTTTTCCTTTCCTTTATTTTTACATTCAACATACTTAGAAGTGTGTTGATTAGTATTTAAAAGTGCATTTTTATCAAGGTTTTATATCATTATTTTTCATTTGAAGTATTGATAACTCCTTAACTAAAGCATGTTTTATAATAACATATCTAATAATATAAGATACCTTTAATTTATGATTAATGTTCATCTTAAATGTAGGCATATCACATAAATGAAAGGATTGATTGATGAGTTTAAATACTGAAATTGAATGACAAAGAGATGACCAAACTTAAAAAAAAAATATGTTGATGCAGTCTAAACTGAAATACTTTTTGGTAATTAGGTCATATCTAGAGTTGTAGATCTTCGAGTTAGGTTTACTTTATATGAATGAAAAATTAAGACATAGGCCTACAACTTCCATATGAATGTTTGGTTTTAAAAAGGCCATTTTCAAGTTTAAATTGTAGTAACGACGAAGAAGTCCAAATCTGTCATGTACCCTAGACACCGTTCAGTGTTTAGCCTATATCTTGAGTTCTAGAAGTCCAAATGACCTCATTTTTTTTTTTATCCTAAAAAGTTGAGATAATTTTCTAAAACTTTTATGAGTACAAGTAATTCCAATTCTGACATTATCAATGATGTTTTATTCAGACATGAAGATAAGGATTGTCACCAAGTCAAGATGTGGTCACTTATTCATCAATTATTTATCAAATCAATAATTTCAAATTTTGGCTTATAAAATGAGGCCTTTACCATGAATTTAGGTATCTTGATTTCCAGATCAAGATGGACTGTAATGTTTGATACTAACATATTTTATATTTGTTCTTATCTTGTTTATTTATGTTTCTCTTCTTCATTAAATTTAGTTAAGTTTATTATGTTAAGGTGAAAAGGTTACACTAATGGTGTAAGAATAAATATTGTATAAACTCAGCATGGAATTTAATGTTTGATACTAACATATTTTGTATTTTTTATCTTGTTTAATTTTAATACTTTGCTTGCTAAATGGTTAATCTAAATTTATGTTGGATAACACTTGGTATAACAAATACTTAACACTTTCATAATCCAATCGTATGGTTTAATCTACACCTATGCTATGAAAGGAACTTGATTTGTTATTAACATAAGTTATAGTCATGAATACCTGACAACATTTATAAGTATCAATATTATTTGAATAAGATAACTAATGTAATCATGTTAACAATTTATAATCTGATTGGAACTTCCTTTGTTTAAAATATCATTAGTAAATTCTCTAACCTTGAAAACTGTTTTTATCATTGTTTAATCCTCACATTAATTTTACATCTTAAAGCCTTTTTTAAATCATCATCATCATTATTTATATAGTTAACTTCCCTGTGATTTGATCTCAGTCTTACTGGGTTATTTATTACTTTGATACTCCTACACTTGGAAGAAGACATCATTCATTTGGTCATGTTACCAATCTAGCCCTCTCTTGGTTTTGCCAAGGCCAACACATCAAAACACATAGAAGGAGAATGAAGTTGAATCGAGTAGAGAAAAACTAAAGAAATTACGCAGAGAAACTAAGGAGATGAAAGGGAAAAAAAGAAAAGAAATATAGAAAGAGCAAGCCATTAGAATGCCATTATGGCTCTTTTATATACACATATCACGCCTCCAAAAAGATCCCACTAAGATGACTTAAATAACATCAAGGAATATAGTTTTTGGATCTTAGAGCACACTTCACATATCGCCTTATTACAATAGGATTCCTCACATGCTAGTATATATGTGAAACACGTTTAACACTTTCTTTCCTCATTTTTAATCTAGTCCTTAATTCTTCAATTCAATTTTGAATTTCAATCCAATCGAGCCTAGTGAAGGCCTAACGAAAGAGACAAGAAAGGAATGGGAAAGAAAGAGAGAAAAATGGCCCAACCTTTCCCAAATACAATCCAACCAAACACAACAAGGGAGAGAAAAAACTATTGGTATGGTCATGTTAACATTGCCTAAACCACATACTGGTTTATAAGGCATTTGTTTTATAAATTATCAATGTGAGCGTCTATCTTTCCTATCAATGGCTGGTATAACACCTACCTTGTCTAATATAATGTCTATACCAATAACTCATTGCATAGGTTACCTTTACCTCTGCAATAAAGGTAATTGTTACCCATAACAAATCTTACATGGCATGTCAGCAATTCCATTCTCCACGATACAAATTCATGTCACCTAAGGTGTGTAAATATCTCAAGTTATTATATAACAAAATATAGGCCATGATACAATATTACACACAACAATCATAACACATACTCATTTTTCCCTTTGTTATACATCATTTTCCTACTTTGGTTTACTAACTCAAACATCAAGGGGTCTCTTATCCTAATAAGAGATTTATTTTAAAAGAGTTCATGAATCCAAAGCCTAGCCAATAAATAGTTTTATAAAGATTAGTGACCATGTAAGAAAAGATCTTGATCCATACCAAGAACTTTTTTTTACTATCATCATAATTATCGCACGTGTCTAGCATCACGGTGATTGTCCAACCTAAAAAATGTGTATGTAATCGACTGATATATACTCTCTTCTAGCAAAATATGGAGAGATAAGAAATATAGACTAGAAGTCACCACTTAGTGTTCTGGTTACTAGAAACCCTAATTGGTCCAGAGATGGGGTATGGAGATTGGTTGTGTAAAAGACAGGTATTAGCACCCCAACTACGTTTTACCTAAGATAAGTTATATTATTGTGTTTGGTAAAATCTAAGGTCTAGTTGTGGTGTCTAAAATTTATCGGTTTGTCTATGGTTTCATAAATTCAACTAAATTTTCAATAAAATATAATTGAGTCTATAAACATTTTATTTAATTTTTTTTTTAAATTAAATTTTTTTTATTAACAAAGCTCTTATCAATTAACAAATTACTATTAAATTTTAATTTTTATATTTTTATACCTGCGGAACTTATTTATAAAATGTATAGACGGCAGTAATCCAAAGCCCATCCTTTCTTCTATAAATACCTTTCCGCGCTTCACAGCAAAAAAACAACTTCCCCGACACAATCTCTGCACCACAAATCATTGATAGCCCATCCTATCTCCTAGAATATGATTTTTCGTATTATGACTTGTGTTTTATATTTATACATTAGAATCTGTTTTTTATTCAAAACTCACTAGAAATTTTCTGCACCACACGCGCAGGCTCTCTATTACTTGCAATGTGAAAACAAAATTTCCACATAACAATATTCGTTTTCACATAGAAGAAGGTAAAGACTTCTAGATCTTGATCCACATCCACCTAATAAAGACAAGGTGTCTTTTGTTTTGTCTTTTTTGTAACAACAAAAGAATTAGTTTCCATAGGTATGTTCTGAATCCTAAACAGCGGGATGCACGGATATGAGGTCTCTAAATTATCAATTCAATTCTATAATATCAGCATAAAATATGTGAAATTCTTATTACTCCATGACGTACGTTCTAGTGAAAACAGTCAAGATGTTAAACATTTTCAAGTTTTTTATGCTAATATTCTCAAGCAATGGTAAGTTTAGAAATATTCTATCCGAAGTAATTTATCGAAAGATCTCTCATAGTTGAAATTATTTAGAAAGTGATTTAATGGATAATCATAATTATGATAAGCATTAATTATTATTAATCTATACAAAATTATGGTGATTCACATATATGTAAGGGTTTATCCATTGAAAAAGGCAGATGAAGAGCTAAAAATAAAAAACAAATTTTAGTTTTTTTCCCTTGATTTTGCAGCTTCACAGGAATAGCCAAGCGAATAGCCAAAATGGTTTTTCTGTTAAAGAAAAATCATTTCTATATATCTATTAAAATAAATTATTTAATTTTCTCAAAGTTCTTCTTAAAAAATCCAAAAGTATTAAATTAAATATATTAAAGTACAAATTACTTGTTAAAATGGTTTTTTTCCTTTCAAGTGCTCATTAAAAAAAATCATATTTACACTATTTAAAAAGCTATATCAATAATTTAGCATTTTTAAATGATTTTTTCCATATTGGAGATGCTCTAAGCAAATTATGGAAAGTAACAATAAGAAGAGAAAAATGGGCAGAGTTTAGTTCTATTTTTGCATGGAAAATTTTGATTATTTTAGAATGAAATCGGTATTTAAAGAATTAGATTCTTTTGACCCCATAAAATGAAATTACTTCTACGAATGTTAAATACCAGGAAAAAAAAATACTCTGATTAGTCGTAGAAAAGGAAAAAGAAAAGGGAAAAAAAAGAAACAAACCGTGATTTTCTCAAAATAAACGTAAATTCGCCTGGAGACATTGAGTAATTTGCTGGCATCTGATATTGATATCTAAATTGATTTTTGTTAGCTAAAAATGAAATGGTTTCTGAGCAAGCAAGAGAGAGGTTTTAGATGGTTTGAAAACCCGGTTCATCATGTTAATTTCCGGTTTGACAGCTATGTTTTGGCTACTGTAATGCACAATAGCTACTGTTTTAAGCAACTTGCCCTTAAAGATGAAAAAGAGTCTTTTTCTTGATTCCTAATTTTTTGAACACCCTTTTATTTTGTCTATAGAAGTTTCTGCTTTTTTGTTATTTCTATTACAGACAACAATTCTTTTGAATCATATTCTTTCCCCTGCTTATCTTTATTCTCTTTTACTACATGATTCTGTTCAGTCTGTGAAGTCGGCATCTACTGGTCTGCTTGGTTTCTGGAAATGGGAAAGTTGTGTTTTTTTCTTGTTTCTGTTCTGTTCTTGGTTTCTTTGCTTAATGGAGAAACAGTCACTGCCGCTTCAAGAAAAAAGGTAGCCACTGGTGCAAGAACCCGTGATGGATCAGAAGAATGGGGATATGTGGAAGTTAGACCAAGTAAGCAAACTGTTTCAGTTTTCATTCTTTATATTTATTTATGTATGCTATTAGTAATTGAAAATGTGCCCATCTTGGTTTGTGTTAACCAGGAGCACACATGTTTTGGTGGCTTTATAGGAGTCCTTACAGAGTCGAAGATTCATCCAAACCATGGCCAATCATTCTTTGGTTGCAGGGTGGACCTGTGAGTACCTAATTGCTAATGTTTGGTATCAAAATGCTCCATTAATTAATGTTTGGTTTGACAAAACAGGGAGGATCAGGTGTTGGGATGGGAAATTTTGAAGAAATTGGGCCGCTGGATACCTATCTGAAGCCCCGGAATTCGACATGGTTACAAGTGGCTGATCTGCTTTTTGTGGTAATTCTCATCCACTATCTATATATATATTTTTTCAGGATTTCTCTCCTATTTGACTTATTCTTTGAGGGGATTGTGCAGGATAATCCAGTCGGCACAGGATACAGTTTTGTGGAAGAGGGTGATGCAGACTTGTTTGTCAAAACTGATGACGAGGCAGCAAGTGATCTAACTACTCTGTTGGAGAAAGTATTTAATCGGAATGAGAGCCTTCAGAAGAGTCCTTTGTATATTGTAGCAGAGTCTTATGGAGGCAAATTTGCTGTCACTCTTGGTTTATCAGCTCTGAAAGCAATTGAAGCAGGAAAACTGAAACTTATACTTGGAGGTAATCATTAATTTCTTGCCAGCCAATCAATCTTCTGTTAAAGAAACACGATCGAAACAAATTTACAGGCTATTTCTGCACACGCAGGAGTAGCGTTGGGTGACACTTGGATCTCACCAGAAGATTTTGTGGCAAGTTAATTAGTCTTGTTTGCGTATTTCATCTCTTGTGTTAGACAGAAAAGATTATTTTCCCTGCTGAATTTTTGGATTCTGATATTACAAATTTGAAGTTTCCAGCTTTCGTGGGGTCCTCTTCTAAAAGATTTATCGAGGCTCGACAACAACGGACTTCAGAAGGCAAACAGGTCCAAGCTATTGCCGTGTTCTTAATGAAAACAAATTAAATATTGACAAATTGTCTTAGTATTAACATCTTTTATTTTACAATACAGCCTGGCTGAGAAGATTAGGCAGCAAATCCGCGAAGGTCAGTATGCTGACGCAACAAATTCTTGGTCTGAGCTTGAGGAAGTGATTAGTGCTAACAGCAATTCTGTGGTATTCTTCACTGTTCTCTTAATTTTCATTTCTTTTATGAGAATTCAACGAACACTTTGAACTATATATTTTTGTGGCAATATTTTCAGGATTTCTATAATTTTTTATTGGATTCGGGATCGGACCCTGTGTCTCTAACTACAGCTGCGGCTGAATTATCGCAAAAAAATGCAATGAGGAGCTACTCAAGATATATAATCTCTCAGAGGTCATCACTTCCAGGAGGTGGTGTCGGTGATCTTGATAGCATAATGAATGGGGTCATTAAAAGAAAGCTTAAGATAATCCCAGCTAATTTCTCGTATGTTTCCTTCTTGCTCAAGTAATTAATTATCATCTAATTAAGAGGTAATCAATCGATCCATCACTGAACAATCTTTTCGGTGTTTAATTACAGATGGGGAGAGCAGTCTTCTAACGTTTTCAACCAGCTGGAAGGCGATTTTATGAGACCGAGAATTAATGAGGTGCTGTCCTAATTTTCTTTGTTCAATTACTAGGTCAAGCTTGATTAGATCCCAGAATTTCATGGTTATATATGTTGATAACCGTTAAAAATCAAAATAATATCATCAAAGAGTATATCCCCAGCTCATAAAAGAGAGCTTGGTTATCTGGCCAATATTTTTATTAAAAACTTGTTGTTTATTTTTTTTAAATAAAATAAAATAATATATATATATATATATATATATAATTTTTTACTCCGTTGAAGATAGGCTCCAAATAGGGGATTTTTTTTTAAGTTAATGATTATAGTGTAATATTGTTCTAAATGTAAATCTATCTTTCGAGACTCTAACTACTATAAGTTTATACTTGGTGAAGAATATTTTGTTTTCTTTCTTTCTAAGTAATGTTTTGCTATTTTTTTCCCATTTTAAATGCAACCGAAGGAGGAGGAAATTGACAATTCCACTAAACGCATAACTCATGATGAGATCTAGCTATATGTATATACCCAATGGAATTTATTATTATTATTGTGTTATTTTATTTATTCATCTCCTTATGTTTTGTAGGTTGATGAACTCCTAGCTAAGGGAGTGAATGTGACTATATACAATGGGCAAGTATGATTTCTCTCCGTGCTAGCTAGCATGGACCTTAAGGAATGGTTTAGGGTCCCCATGGTCCACCATGTGCATCATCCATATGTCTATGAATCATTGATGTGAATATTAAAATATCTTGTCTATTATTTATTAAGAAGCTTACTAGATAAAATTATAATTTAGTCCATGTGCTCTTATGATTTACTCTTTTTTTTTTTTGAAAAGCATAATATGATGTGATATTAAAATAATCTTAAAAAAAAGGCTTAACTTTGATTAACAAGTAATTAATTAAGGTAATCTGATGATTGTATAGGATAATTTTCCCATCTTTAAAATAATAAATTTATTTCCTTGCTTGTTACATATAGCTTGATCTCATTTGTTCAACCAAGGGAACCGAAGCATGGGTTGAAAAACTCAAGTAAGAGGGTGCCTTATTTTTCTTTTATTAGATATTATCATTACTACTTTCCTCCTCTATATATATATAAAAAAGAAAAAAAGGGTTATGCAATCACCAGACTGATAATACATTTTTCAGGTGGGAAGGGCTGGATAGTTTTTTGAGCATGAACAGAACTCCTCTTCTTTGCGGTGCAGAACGACAGCTCACAAAAGGATTTACCAGGTCGTACAAAAACCTGAATTTCTTCTGGATTCTTGGGGCAGGCCACTTCGTAAGTCAAAACTATATCATCCTCCATAATGAAAATGATTGAGAGAAAATTATCATTTAATGTATTCTTACAGATTAACCTTCAAATTATTCCGTTGAAATACTGAAACTCTCATGTAAAATTACCGAGTTAGAATAAAAGAAAAATAGAAAAATAATCGCGCACTAGGGTTCCTGCTAAAACCGGTACAAATTCTTTTTTTTTAAAAAAAAAAAAAACTCAGCACCCGAAATCAATATATCTTCTATATACCCTATGATGTGTGATTTTTACCAGCTCATCACTGATCATCATGACACAGTGTTTTAGCCTAATAATTGAATAATTCTCTCAAGTAAACTTAGATTGAAAAATAAATTAGTTGTGATTAGGGAAATGTGTTTGGAGTATCGGTTTTCGGTGTAAGAATAATATTTAAAATTTGATTTGTTAACTGTAAGTCTTTAATTATTTAATTTTAAAAAAATAATACCTAAATCTATTTAAAAATAAGAAAAATTATGTGATCATAAATGTGAAATATTGATAATGAGTTAACCTCAAAAAAATTTAAATGATTTTATTTTCTATAAGGTAAAAATTATAAGAGATCATATAGAAAATTTCATATCTTCAGGTACTCATATTTTATTTTTATTAGCAAAAAAAGTATATAGTTAATTTACTATAATTAAGAAAATCTAAATAAAAAAAAAACACTAAATTAGATGTTGAGGGCTAATAATAATGTTTTATTAGCACTACATTGACAGCACTTAGAGGCCATACATATGACTTTGAAACTTAGGCCACCCCACTAGCTGAAAAGTCGCATATGACTCAATTATTTGTCATTTTACTTTCATACAATTCACATATTACTTAATAGCACATCACATACTTGCTGAAAAGTCACATATCACTCAATTATTGTCATTTTACTTTCATGCACATCACATACTAGCACATCACATGCTGAAAACTCACATACCACTCAATTATCTGTCATTTTCCTTTCATGCACATCACATGCTGAAAAGTCACATATCACTCAATTATCTCTCATTTTACTTTCATGAACATCACATACTAATTACCAGGATAGTGGTTTGCGTTTCTTAGGAGGTCATTAATATTTTTAAAAAATATAAAAAATATAAAGAATATAATAAATATCTCTTGTCTTGTAAAGTCAAATTTAAAATAATTTTTAATTTAATTACAAATATAGATCAATAGTATTTGATTTAATTGTCAAGTTAAACCTAATAGCATTGACTCTGGCTTAGGAGTCTAAAAGTTATTTGATCTGGCTGAGTACCCGGAATCAACATTTTAAGACCTGCTTAAGGTTAGACGCAACATTATGGATCTTGATAGCAGCAAGATCTCATGCTAATGGGTTTTACAATACAGTCGAACCCAACTCTATTGGGTCCTGCTAGCTCTAGAATCATTGGGTCCTACTAGCAACAAGACCAAATTTCTTATCTTCACTTTCCTTCTCGTTTTGCCTTTGCTTTTTTGATCTACCTCTACTCCTATTTTTAACCTCTCTAAACTCCATTATAAAATTATAATCAAATCTAACCAAACTTGAAATGCTTAAAAGTCCAGTGTAAAATGTCACTAAATTGCTAATTTTTCACTCAAGTAAAAACAAACATTCAATAGCACACTCGATTGTATCTCTTCATGCATCAATAACTCATCCAAGTCTCGAAAACATTTGAAAAAAATAATTTGAAGAAAAGAAAAAATATAATTTAAATTTTTTTTTTTTGAAAAGCAACAACAAGCATGCTTTAATAAGAAAATTAAATCAAGTTGAATAAAAAAAATATCATCAAAATATCTTAAATTGAAAAACATGAAAAGAAAATAAATTAGTTGTCAATATATTAGGTACTGCTCCACTATGCCCTATTGATGGTATAAAAAATATTTTATTTGAAGATAGTAATGAAGCAAATACATTCCATGTTTTTAACTCAACTCAAGCATTTTTATATTTTAAAAAAATATTATTGACCCGTTATGGAGCATAGGCCAATATACTAGCTATTATATTATTAATGCTTTTGGGTCTTGTTGGAGGCAGGACCCAATGCTACAGGTTGGCAGGACCCAATGCTATAGGTTGAGTCATACTGGAGGCAGGACCTAATGCTACAAGTTACAAAACCCAACCTTATTAGGTCCTGTTAGGCATTCAGACCCAATATCCACAAGATCCAATGTTATTAGATCCTGCGGGTAGCTTGATCCATTTTGTCTTTTTATTTTTTGTACTTCTTTAAAATCAAAAGGGAATGAAAGTCGTCCATAGAAGTTTCTCGCTTGATTGAAAGGATATATACACATGAAATCTTAGTTTCTTCGCTGACTTTCTAAGATTTAACCTTCGCCACGACATTAGTGGCTTAACTCTTCATGCTTCTCGCTTGATTGAAAGGATATAACATATAAAATCTTAGTTTCTTTACTGACTTTCTAAGGTTTAACCTTCACCACGACATTAATGGCTTAGCTCTTCGTGCTTTTCGAAAGCTTTTTTTATAGAGAGTGCCCATCATCAATTTTTAACTAAACACAGAAAATACAATGCCTTCATAGGTGCTATAGTATCATCCACAGTGTAAACACTTTATATCTACGATGTGGTTTACAGTTTAATGAGTCTACATCCACATTAAATGCACAATGTTTTTCTCACACTTTTTTAAAGTACAGTATAATGTAGTGAGTTAGTATCCATATTGCTTGAAAAGTCATGCTAACTCACAATGGTAGGTGTAGTTGTCCGATGGTTTGAGTTATAAAATCTTATACACCAAGTTCTAGCCATAGTTCAAAGCATGGTTATAAATTTTTACAAAGCTCCATAGGTTAACTTAACTTAGTGATCTATTTATCTAAAGTCAAAGTCAAGTATAAGCCAAGTTTATTTTTATCCAGTTTTTTATCAAAACAATATACTTTTAGAAAAAACTCAAATCAATGTTGTTTTTAATTTGGTTTTTTTTTCAAAAAAAAAAAGACCTAAAACAACGTGGTTTAAAAAAATATAATTTGAGTTGATATATCTACTTGGAAATTAACTCATAACTTGAGTCCTGAGTTGGGAAAATATTAGGTTAGATATTATAAATATGATTCTAAGTTTATCTTTCCACATACATTTAAGGAACTCGGGTTTCAATTTTTACTTCAAGAATTCAAGTCATAACTTTGGTTAAATTTAACTTATTTTCTTTGTTGAATTACAAGAATGGAATGAATTACAAGAATGGAAGCAACAAAAGTCATTCTAGTAATCAATAATAAATAAAAGTCATGATATGTAACGATAGTATTTCAGGGAGTGTTTTGGTAAGTTAGTACATTTTAAAAAAATAATTTGTAAAATAACCCATGAGGAAAAATAATTAGAAATCTAACATAATTAAGAGAGTCACAAATGACATCTGCGACACGTGAGTCATAAATGCCATATATGACTCCATTGTCGCAAATGCCATATATGACTCGTGTTTCGCAGATAGTATATGCGACTCCTTTAACAGAGGCATCTAGGAGTAGTCTAATATGTCAGTAACTTCCTACCAAAAATAACCAATTCTTCACCATTAAAATACAATTCACATAAGCAACACATAATGTATTAAATTGCAAATAACAAATGTACACTGACAATTAAGAAAACATAACATTTTATTAAAAATTAAACTAACTATACCACTATTCATAATTATCATAACATGTAGTTATATATAATTATATCTGATAATCTCCTCAGCTGATCCAATTTGAGTTCGAGTCAATGATATCCATATAATTGAGTTTGAGTCTATGATATTTATATAGGTTTGAGGAGGACCAATATCATCACAACTCATGGACAGTTCTAAGATGCTCATGGATAGGCCTGGGATGCTTATAGATAGGCCAACATCCCTAACACTCCTACCATAAGCAATCTCATCTTTCGTTAATGTTGTGTCAGATCATTCAGCCTCCCCAACCTCTTGAAGTCTGCCATGATATAAATTGAGCTTAGTGGTGGCCATAATGTCACATTTCATTGACACCTTCATGAATAGTCATTGCTGTTTTTTGAGCTTCTTCTACCAGGTAATTAATCTATATACATACATCAAAAACCAATTAGTAGTCATTATCCATAATAAAATTATTCTAGTCTTTAATAAATGTAAAATATTATTGCATACTAATTAATTCTGTCTCAGATACTCGAAGGCATAGTGTATTAGATTACATGAATGTCTTAGGAAACACAACTAAATCGGTGTAATGAAACATGTAATGGATATATACTATATCATATAGGTATATCTATGTCACTTATAAGTTGTTGCTCCTAAAAAATGATCTCTCCTAGCATATCAAATATCAAGGTAAGATGAATGAATTACCAATCAATTACCGTCGTACTTACCTTGGTGACTAACATTGTACAGCTCCTCCTTGATATCAACATAATCTGGTATAAGTTTAGATAGTTCAAATTATCATATTACCCAATCTGGTATCAACATATATCTGGTAAAACAAAATTATTTGCATTATAGCTAAAACAGGCAAGCTATTAATAGTTTTTAAAACATCATTAAAAAAACTCCAAAAAGTTCATGGTCGAATTGTCATAATGATGACCACCATAATCATAAGATAATACTCATTTTTCTTTAGGTTCAACATCTAGTCATGCTTTTATTGCATCATTTGTTTCCACCAACTCCTCATATAAAATGTCAAACTCCTGTTTAAAAGGGTTTACACACATCTTATATAACATATTTTTCAAGGAAATATTTTTTGAACTTTATGTTAAAGTCACTTGTAAAGTGTCATGAAAAATATCGATGATATCTAGTGGGCTCGGGAAAAATATGTTCCATAAAAATCTTTATCGCTACATATCTATCTGATATAATACACAACCTAGTATGTCCCCCAATCATATATCGATGAAGCAAATCTAAAAACCAACTCCAACCCGGTCTATCCCCAAGCATCGCCTAACAATTTAGTTAGGACAATATTTAAAAAAGTAGGGGTCATCCTAAAAAAAGGTATGCACGTTGCGAAAGATTTTTTATTTGTCAAGTTTAGACCAATAAGAAGGAATTTGACTTGTGGCTAGGTAATTTGCTATGTCAGCATACCATGGAGAGCAAATGTAGGAGACAATACCTGCACAAAATAAATTTTTATTAGCAAAGAGTTCATTTATTGGAGATTCATCAATTAGGGTCTCATTGCTTGAAAGACGGGACAAATGATCAGCCACTATATTCTCTACTCCTTTGTTATCTCGAATTTCAAGGTTAAACTCTTGGAATAGGAGGGTCTATTGAATCAAACGTGACTTGGCATCTTGTTTAGTGAGCAAGTATTTTAATATTGCATGATCAATGAAAACAATAATAAGATATCCAACCAAATAAGACCTAAACTTGTCTAATGCAAAGACCACAACTAAGAGTTTTTTTTTTAGTTATACTGTAATTCAATTGAGCATCATTCAAGGTCTTGCTAGCATAATAAATGACATAAGGTTTCTTATCTTTTTCTTTGCCCTAAAACAACCCCTACTACAAAATCACTAGCATCACACATCAGTTTAAATGAGAAAGACTAATCAAGAGTTTGCATGATTGGTGCAAAGGTCAATAACCCTCTACGCTTTTCAAAAGCTTCTTGACATTTTGATATCTAATCAAATTAGACATCTTGTGATAACAAGTTACATAATGGTTTGGCAATGGTGCTAAAAAAATGAATGAATCTTCGGTAAAAACCAACGTGTCCTAAAAAGGATCTCACATCTTTCACAATCCTAGGTAGGTAAATTTTGAATGACTTCAACTTTTGACTTATCTACCTTTATCCCTTTTGAAGAAACAATATGACCTAAGATAATGCTATATGTCACTATAAAATAACACTTCATCTTTCCTCATACCTTTTAAAGACTTTTTTCTAAATGCATTAAACACAACTCATAATAATCCCTATAAATTGAAAAATCATCCATAAAAACTTCCAAATTTTTTTTCATTGTATCACTAAAGATACTCATCATACACCTTTGAAAAGTGGTTAGTGCATTACACAAGTCAAAGGGCATTCTTCTATAAGCATAGATACCAAAAGGATAAGTAAAAGTGGTTTTTTCTTGGTCTTTTAAGGAAATATCAATTTAGTTATTACTTGAGTATCCATCAAGAAAACAGTAAAAAGCTCTTCTAGCTACTCTTTCAAGCACCTAATCTAAAAATGGAAATGAAAAATGGTCTTTCCTAGTCACCATGTTTAACTTACAATAATCAATGCACATATGCCATCTAATTTGGATTTTTGTTAGCACTAGCTCATTATTTGCATTCTTCACTACTATGACTCTAAATTTTTTAGGGATAACTTAGGTTGGACTAACCCATTTTGAGTTTGCAATGAGGTAAATAATACATACATCAAGTAATTTAAGCACTTCACTTCTCACTACTTCCTTCATGTTTGGGTTCAATTGTCTTTGCATTTGCCTCACAGATCTAGTCTCTTTTTCAAGATAGATTCCATGTGTACATAAAAGAGGGCTAATTCCTTTCAAGTTAGTAACTGTCCATCTAGTTGTTTTTTTATGTTTTCTCGCCACTCTTAAAATTTTTTGTTCTTGCTCTATGCTAAGTTTTGATGAGATCACAATAGGATATGATTTAGCTTCTCCTAGAAATTCATACTTAAGATCACTAAGTAAAGGCTTCATTTCTAGTTTATAAGGTTAGATAAGAGATGCCTCAACTTTCACTTGAGGTGAAATAAAAGGCTCAAACGATAGGTCCATTAACCTATTGATATAATAAGTATTGGATCTAGATAAGTCTCGAGTTCTCTTACTTCCTCATCAACACATTCCAAAGAACAAAATCTTTCATCATGAATTAAAGTTCTCTCCAATGGATCCTTGATCCACACTCTCTCAAAGTGTTCTTGACAAACTGTTTGGATGAAATCTACCTCTCTAATGTCCTCATGTTCCCCGATTTGTTTGGAGACATTGAATATGTTTATCTCCATAGTCATATTCTCAAAAGACAATTTCATCACCCTATTCCTACAATTAATTAAAGCATTAGATGTAGCTAGGAAAGGTCTACCTAAAATGACTAGGATGGGAGCATTAGATCCTTGAATAGGTGTTGTGTCTAACACTACAAAATCAACGAGAAAGTAAAATTTATCTACTTAGATTAACACATCCTAAGGTCTACCTAAAATGACTGGGATGAGAGCATTAAATTCTTGAATAGGTACTATGTTTAACACTACAAAATCAACAGGAAAGTATAATTCATCTACTTGGACCAACACATCCTCAACAATACCTTTAAAAATCTTAATTGACCTATTAGCTAATTGAAAGATGATTCAAGTAGGCTTGATTTCTCCTAAATCTAATTGTTTGTAAACAGTGTAGGGTATTAAATTCATATTTGCTCCTAAATCCAACAAAGCTTGATCTATCTTTATAACTTCTAATAATGCATGAAATGGTAGGACAACCAGGATCTTTGTATTTAGAAGGGTAGCATGTTTAGTTAGAAAGGTTTTTTTTTCACATTCAATCTCCTTTTGACTGTGCATAAATCCTTAAGAAACTTTGCATAAGATGGAACTTGTTTAATTGCATCAAGGAGTGGAATATTGACTTTCACTTGTTTGAACAATTCATAGATTTATGAGTTCATAAGATCTTGTTTAGGTTTCCCTAACCTTTGTGGAAATGGTGCTCTAGGAACACATTCTAAATCATCTCTTTTCTCACTCATTTCTCTCTCATTTACCTTACCTTTCTTTTCACTCAAACTCTCATTTATCACTTGTGTTTTGATTCCCTCTTCACTTTCCCTAGATTTTTCCTCCATAATACCTCTAGGAAGCCCAAAACCTACAGCTTTATCAACAATCATTCCACTTTTAAGGGTGGTGATGGCTTAGACTTGTTCATGGTGTGAGGTTCACTAGGTAAGGATTCACTCATATGTACCTGAACTCTAGGATTTGGCATTGTTTGAGCTGGGGTCTTTCCCTTTTCTTGAATGGTTAGTGATTGAGTCAACTTAGTTGGTTGACTTCAAATGTCACTTAAGGTCCTATTGGCCTGGTCTTGAAATTTGTAAGTTTGGTTGTTGATTCCTCCTTGTGTTTGCGTGAATTGTTGAATAATATCCTCTTGGAATCTCTTATAAGGTGGTTGGTACCTATGTATGAGAGCATGAAATGGTTGGGGTAGAGGTTCAAATGTTTAAGGTACTAAAAAGCCCTCATTTCTCCATCCAAAATTTAGGTGGTTTTTCCATCTAGGATTATAGGTATCAAAATAGGTATTGCCTATTTGGTTTGAAAAGGGCTTTTTAACATTATTTAAATTAGAAGTTTGGCCATATAACACTTCCTTGAAGGCTGGAATGGTAGGATACTCAGTTGTCCTATGCCCTTTGCTTTCACACACATATAACACAACTCTTTTCTTGTTATTCACTCATGACATGCACTTTTTTAAGCTCAAGAGACTCTACTTTTCTAGTCAATGAGGCTAATCTAGCGTTAAGGTCATCAGTCTCTTTCAATTAGAACTTACCACTTGAATAAGAAATGGTGTTTCTAGACTCAACATGAAGTGGGAGAGAGGTCTCTCATTGCTTTGTGATTTTAGCCAATTGATCAAAAAAATCAAAGGCTTCACTTGGTTCTTTTTCATAAAATTCACCATTATATATGGTTAATACTAGCTTTTTAAAATTCTAGTAAAAGAGTCATAGAAGAAAGTCACTAACCTCTACATTTCAAAACCATGGTAGGGGTAAGTATTTAACAAGTCTTTAAATCTTTCTCAAGCTTGGTGAAATGACTCATTTGGACTACAAGAAAAATTCTTCATTTGACATTGTAAGGCTGTCGTCCTATGAGTAGAGAAGTATTTTTTTCAAAAATTCAGTTTGTATTTCCCTCCATGTACCTATAGACCTAGGACGTAGGGAGTTTAGCCAAAGTTTGGCTTTATCATTTAGAGAGAATGGAAACAATTTAAGCCAAATAGTTTTCTCGGTGCATGTTCTATAAATAAAAGTATACATACCTCTTCAAATTCCTTAATGTGTATATATGGATTTTCAGAATCCATATCGTGAAATATGGGAAGAAGTTGGATCATGTCTGGTTTCAAATTGAAAGCTTGTTAGTTAAGAGGCAAGATAATATATAAAGGTGTATTTTGTCTAGTTGGGTGAAGATACACTCTAAAAGTTTGAAAATTAGGTTGATCATTGAATTGTGGAGGTCCATTACCTTGAACACTCCCTTCACCCTTTACATTTTCAACATTAACCATGATGAAAAAAATAATATAACAATTATATGAATATAAAAAGAAATAAAAAGATTGCAAATAAAAGTAAATGAAACGTAAAAGATAAATTAATAGCTCAAAAATAAAAATTAAACAAATTCGAAAATTCACACTTCAACAAATAAGCAATATTAACAACAATAAACATTACAAGATAATTATAACAAGCATGAATAAAAAGATGATAATACCAGCCAAACACTTTAAATAATAAATATTAGAAAAATAATCACAACAAAACAACAAAATAAAATAAAATAAACAAGAGGTGGTAAAACCAGTCTTATAATATAAAAAATAAATATTAGAAACTAATTAGAATAGACATTAAAAAAAAAACAGATGAACCAACCAAAATCCAATAATTAGTAGTTCGGTCCACAATACAATATCCAAAAAGTTGAGGTCAAATTTATTTTTTTAGGTAGTAAAACCAACCATTTGATTTTTTTAGACGATAAAAGCATCCATATGATTTATTTATTTATTTTCAATAATCAAATCTAAATTTATTACCTTTGCTTGCTAGCTCCCTAGTGATGGCACCAAAATTGCTTGAATGGTTTTTATAATCGACTTGTTTTAACTTGTAAGTGCACGAGTATGTGATATAGCAATTAACTTGGTAAGATCGAGGTTATATCAACAAAGATTTAGATCTAGAAATTAAGCTAGGTAACAAAAAAAAAAACCTCAAGAGAAATTAAATTAATAATAACTCGATTGAAAATAATTGATGGATTTGTTTTCAAAGATAAAATATGTAAATAGATTTTAAATGACAAGAAAAAGTAAGTCATGGTCCAAATCAATTTTAATAGTGATATATTGGTGATTTCTTCAACATATATAAGATAACTCAACCTAATATCAACGATGGTTATATTAGATTGGAAGATATTACAATTAAGTTTAAAAAGATGAAGATTGCTTATTGCTTAAGAATGAACAAATACTATTATATTAAATAAGACATTGAATTATGTATAAAAATTCAAGATTATAACATTACTTAAATGATTTCTAAAATTTATTTTCAATAATAAAACATTCATAAAGAAAATAAGAAGATAAACATTAAGATTTATTAATATCTTAAAGAACTCACCTTAACCACTATCATCCTTGATTTGGATCCAAGAATGAGATTAGCCAACCATGATTATATATAAGAACACTTTAATAAACATAAAATAACTTAAATCAAATTGAAGTAGTAAGTTTTACAAACTAAAAAACTGAAATCTACAAAGAAGAACATAACACACTTTCAGTAAAAATTCTAACACAAATATGATGCTCATGTTAGATAACAATTTGACCCTCTTAAAAGCTTTTTTTGGAGATGGCTATTAGAGATATATTTATAGAAAATTCTGTTAGCTTTCCAGATTATTGAAGAACAACTCATTTGGACACCTGAGTCAAAAGTTATGAGTACAACACCGAAAGGTGTTTTGGAAAATCAAATTAGACCAACTTGAAAACCGCTTTGGTGCACATTTTTCTTCCTCCTTTATAGCCGTCTCTTTCTTCATTTTATCCTAAAATAATATAATAATGTCCCCTCTAGCTTTCCATCCATGTGCTTGCTTCTTGGATTAATGGATTACTTAAAATAAATCAAATCTTATTTGTTGTATAATAAACATGTAAGATTACGGATTGTGCTTGGGCTGATTTGGAGCTGATCTTATTTGTTATATAATAAACATGTAAGATTACGGATTATGCTTGGGCTGATTTGGAGCTGAATTTAAAAATAAGTATACAAATGTACTTATTATTTGGGCTAAGATTGACATTGAAACCTTGAGTGTTTAATGGTTGAAGTTTGCACACAACATAAGGCAAGTTTGGGTTTAAAATAGATCATATAATAATCTCTTCTAGATTTGGAATAGAATTGATTTTTGGGGAAAATTTAAAGCACTTATTTGAACTAAGATTTACTTCAATCTTCAACTAAATTTTTCTTTGATTCTTTATTTTGAATTCTAATGTTCTGAAATAATTCATTTAAGCTCCAAAAACCTATTGAAACATTAAAAGAAACTTCATTACTAAAAAGCATATTAATTATTATAAAAAAAATACAAATAAAAACAATAAATACATATATAAAATAAAAGACTTGATGATATTTTTGATTCACAATTACCCCATATATAAATACCATAAAAAAACTGTTTCATAAACACCCTGCATTTGAACATAAGACTTTGTTGAATGATGAACCTTGTATTGCAAAGAATTTTTTATATGTTATCGCTTTGTTGCATTAACACATTTACACTTGTCTCCAAATCTTTTTTCAACCTCTAATTCATCAACTAATAAGCCTCAATGTCTATGATTATCAACCCAATCATTACATCCACACTAGTAATCTATCATTACCACATAATTTAGATGGACCATTTGTTCGTGATGCCTATGTAGTTTTATGAGAGTTACTTGGAAATCGAGTTCATTCCATTCTTATCTAAGTCTACTTTTTATATAAAGCTCCAACATATTAATCACATTAATCCTAGCAAACTCAAACAATGAATTCACACTATGTCATTATAGATTTGTATACTGATATAACGAGCTTGACTAATCCTAATTTGTAATATCCTCCAAGTAATTTTAATTTCTATTTCAAACATATTATAGTCATTTCGATCACATAACATTCTTAATAATTTGTTAAAAGACATGTATGAAGTTAAACATAATATAATCCATAATTTAACTTAAATCAACACTAATATTTCAAGCATATAATTTTGTTAATTCACAATCAATAACAACATGGAAAAATTGATAATTAAATAAAATAACATAATTATATTTAATTAACAATTTTAATTATATCAACTTAAAATAATTGGGGTGAGTTGTACTAGAGAGAGAAAGATGACTATTTTATAAAGAGAGGAGTGTTTTAGGGATACTAAGAAGTGTTATAGGTGGTTGAGAGAGAGATCCCAGTAATGGTGAGAGGAGTGAGAGGGGAGAGAGAAAAAGAGATAAAAAAAAAAGATGTGGTTTTTAATTTGAAATTAGTAGATATTATCTGCAACTCTTGTATTATAAACTTGCTTATGTATATTAATTTTTTAATTTTTTAATTATTTTTTAAAATATATTTTTTATTTAATATTAAAAAATAAAAAAAATTATATCATGCATATGGCGTAATGGTGTAAGTACTAATCATGATGGCATATTAATGGTAAACACTATTTGGATTAAAAAAAACAGTATACTGACAAACCTTGAGAGGAATAATACAGACATAGATAATCTTAATTTATCTTAAAGAGGTGATTCATATTTCCAATTCAAACTTCAAAGTGTACGCATAGTTGTTTTTTTTCATCTTCTTTGTAATGATGGGGCTACAGGTACCAGTAGACCAACCCTGCATTGCATTAAAAATGGTGGGGCAAATCACACAGTCACCAGCAGTAGAGGCAGCTGCTTCTGCAAAGAAAGACCAGAAGAGAAAACATGAAATGAGAAAGGTTTGGTGAGAGAGATCGCACACAGTTTGAAGCAACTACAAGCAAAAACTAGTACGCATGGAGAACTGCAAAAACAAAGATATTTATATGGATAAAGTGGCTGCTATTGCAGAGCTTGCTTCTGATTGCTTCTTTCATAAGAAATAATTTAATTTTCTGGTTTCAATTATTTTTCCACTATTGTTAATTTGAATGTCCAATAGGGGTGTTCAAAAAGGAAGAAAAAATTATTGCTACAAGAAAAAAAAATTGAAGTGTAGAACTAAATAAAAGATGATTCAGGGCCAAATCATCCATGTGTTTTTACTCAAGGGACAACAAAAAAATTGAATTTTATAAAAAGAATTATACATTGATCACATTCTTGGTGACATACTACTTAATTTTTAAATATAAAATATAAAGTTTTTTTTTAAAAGATACCTTATAAAAAAATTTAATTTTTAATTAATTTAATATAAAAAAATAAAATTAAAAAAAAATTAATTAAAAAAATTGAGTTAACTAAGTTAACTCGTCAAGCTTATAGTTCGAATAATGAGATTGGAATAACCTTATAAGAAATAAATTATAAAAAAATTATGAAGTTCAATCATTCAATAAACCTAATATTAAATAATAAAATTTAAATTTAATTTTTTTTTTTTAAATCACAAAAAATATCTTGAGTCAATCCGAGTTAAACTATAAAATCGTGATCTAATTCATGAGATGAGAATAACTTTATATAAAAAAATTAAAATAAATTATAAAGTCTAATTTTCAAACAACTCAATGTTAAAAAATAAATTAAAAAAATTAAAAACTTTAATCAACTCATCAAATATATGTTTCAAGTAATGAGAATAGTATAACTTCTGGAGAAAAAAAAATATGAATTTAAATTCTTAAGAAATATAATATTAAAGAATGTAATTAATATTTTAAAAAATTATATTATTATAGTGAATAAATGAAGGGATACAGCAAAATCCACTCCTTCTTTGATTTTTTATTAAAATTAAAATTAAAAAAAAAAGGCAATTAAACCAGTTGTAACGAATTGCCTTTAACCTTGAAATTAGACATAGTGATCATAATCCATACCACAAAGTGAGCTAGCTTAATAAACGAAAAGGCGAGAGGAGAGGAGAGCAGAATTTCACCTTCATGCATAGACTTGATTTCTTGCGTGTGAAATTATGATAATAAAAAAATACAATAAATGATAGCACTTATCCATTGTTATAAGCCAAGGATTGATGGAATCATTTGATCATTATGTAGAGAGAAGGAAGCACAAACAGAAGGTTTAAGCAATACCAAAAGCAACAGTTATGCACGTAAAGGAGAATTAGTTGATTGTTAGTAGTTAGTTGGGAAACTAGTTTTTAGTTATAGCTAGTTAATCAGCTGTATTGATGTATAAAACTAACATTGTACAGAAAGTTGGTCATTCAAGAAATAATATAAGAACAATTGCAGAAACTTCATAACTCTCTTCTCTCTAATTTCCTCTTTTCTCCCTTAAATTTCTTTCTAAGCAACTGTTTGTTAAGGCAAGTCCTTACCAATTGGTATTAGAACAATTTTTCAAAGCCAAACAGAGGTTGTTACTACACAAAACAATTAACAATGGTGGACAACAACCAAGGGAAGGTTTTAAAGATACATTACTAGCAAATAGAATTCATGTTAGCAACCCTCTAATCCCCAATACCAACCAAGAAGCAAAGAGACAATGAGATTAATAAGAATCCTCTTTGATGATTCTTTCACCGGCCAAATCAGTCCAAGTAGAAGCCAGTCATCAAGACAATTCAAATCCAACTTCTTTCAAGCAAGGTTGTTCTAAAATGATTGAACCTTTCAAAGTTATCCATGTTCGCAACTTGAAGGATGAGATTTATAAATATGATTTACTTTAAATGTTTATCTATTCAGGATTATAATGTAATTTGTTATGCTTGATGATAAAAATCATCAGGATTATAAGGTAATTTGTTATGCTTGATGATAAAAATCAAGCTTGCCTTAAAAAACAAGATATTATTTCTACTATTAGTACTCAATACTATACAAATGTTTAACCAATTAAAAGGGGAAGGGGAATGAATATTTATATTCAATTCTCATCACATCAAGAACTTACTATAATGGATCAAAATATTTTTAAGAAGGTAAAGTGCTCTTATTTAACTACATATTTTTGGAGAGAAAACAAGAAGTAGGTTTTGAAGAAAATGAAAATTTGATTCTTTAAATAAAATAAAATAAATTGCTTATTGTAAATTATTATCTAGACCTTCTGAAAGTGGAGAGTTTGATGGAAAGATTGAGAATTTTGGTGTGATGATGCAAGAAGCTAAGAATTATATGGATGATGGATAAATGAGAAACAGAGGTGATGTTGAAGAAGTTGATGAGGAAAAGAAGACTAAGTCCAATAAGAAGAAGATTGAAAAGGATTCTTATGGGTGGTAGTTCCTTAACAAATAGGAGATCACTAAGGAGCAGTATGCAATTTATTTATCTAGATAGATTAATGAAAGTTGCAAGATGAATACCTTGCTTTGTGGAATTTGTAAATTATTTTTTTATTTTAATGCTTTAATTATTAGGAACTAGTAATAAGATTGTTGAGGGGTGTGATTAGTACTTAAAAGTGTATTTTAATCAAGGTTTTATATCATCATTTTACACTTGAAGTATCAATAACTTCTTAACTAAAGCATATTTTATAATAACATATCTAATAATATAAGATACCTTTAATTTATGGTAAATGTTCATTTTAAATGCAGGCCTATCACATAAATGAAAGGATTGATTAATGAATTTAAGAACTGAAATTGGAAGGACAAAGAGATGGCAAACTTAAAAAAGAGATGTCAGATTTAGGCATCTTGGTTTCTAGATTAAGATCATGCTCTTCCTTTCTCTCTTTGTATTTTTTATGCTTTGTTTTCATTAATATTAAGTTTATGCCTTTCATTTCCTTTCCTTTACTTAGTTAACTTTTATGTTCTTATTTTGTTTATCTATTTTGCTTTCTTTCATTATGTCTAGCTAAGTTAGTTATGTCAAGGTGAAAAGGTTACACTAATGGTGTAAGAATAAGTATAGTGTAAACTTAATATGGACTTTAATGTTTGATACTAACATGTTTTATATTTGTTATCTTGTTCACTCTTTAATACTTTGCTTGTTAAATGATTAATCTTGATTTATGTTGTATAACACTTGGTACAACAAATGCTTGGCACTTTCATAGCCCATACTGTATGGTATAACCGACACCTGAGCTATGAAAGGAACTTGATTTGTTGTTAACATAAGTTATAATTATGAATGCTTGACGAGATTTACAAGTATTAGCTTTAATTGAATAAGATGACTAATGTAATCATGTTAACAATCTATAATCTGATTGGAACCTCCTTTGTGTGTGGTTTCCAATTGAATAATAAGAGTTTATACTATACTTGTTTGACATACCATTAGTAGATCCTCTAATCTTGACATTTGTTGTTATCATTGTTTAATCCTTACGTTAATCTTTCATCTTAAAGTTCTCATCAACTTCTTCTTCTTTTGCTTCTTCTTCTTTATTATTATTACTGTTATTATCAGTAGTACTATTATTACTATTACTATTACTGCCTATTATTATTATTATTATTATTATTGTTACTATTTTTGTTGTTATTGTTGTTGTTGTATTATTGTTATTTATAATTTATACAATTAACCTCACTGTGATTCGACCCCGGTTTTGCTAGGTTATTTATTACTTCGACACTCTTGCACTTGGAAGAAGATATCAATCTTTTGGTCTTGTCAGGTAGATTTTTAAATGGTTTAAATAGAGATATTGCTAATTGTTGAATTGCAATATTATTTAAAAAGTGAAAAACAATTTAAAAAAAAGGAGTAGAACAAGACCAGGTGGCTACATGGAATCTTCTCAAGGTTGGAAGTTGAATTTCAAGAGAGAGAGTAATGCATAAACAAAGTTAATAACAATATCTAAAATTGTTGAACCTTATAAGTTAAAAAGAAGGTTGTAGCAATAAAGAAAAAGAGGAAGAATTAATAACTGAAGCCTAAGTGAAAAATTAAATGTTTTAGGTGTCAAGGACATTATACATTAGGGTGTCCAAATAAAAGGATTATGTTTTAAAGGATGATGGAGAAATAGTGTCAGATGGTGATGAATCTAAATATGAAAGCATGCCAATACTTGAAGATGCTATTGATGTTAAATATGATGTTGATAGTGAATCCTTGCTTATAAGAATATCTTTAAATGTTTGGGTTAGTAAAGAAGATGTTAAGCAAAAGAAAGAATATCTTTTATATTAGATGTCATATCAAAAATAAAGTATATAGTATGATTAATGATAATAGTAGTTACACTAATGTTGCTAGCACAACTTTGGTTAGAAAGTTGAATTTAACTACCACTAAGATACAATGTATAAGCTTCAATTGTTGAAATGAATGTGGAGAAGTTAGGGTAGTTAAATAGATTTTTATCTCATTCTCAATAACATAGTTTTGAAACTTGACTCAACAGGTCGATCTAGGACCCGGCCAACCTGGGCCTAGGCCTGGGACAAGGCCGGGTATAAGTAAAAACCAACCAAGATTTGTCCTGGCGAAACCTGGTCGACTCAAGTAAACGCAACTGAGACTCAACCTTTATACTCACACACACACATGAAACGATATTGTTTTGGCATTTTACGATTACAAAACCAAAATAATTAACGATCAAAACAAAAATGAGAATTAAGAAAAACCTAAATAAAGAAATCTTCAAAGCCATTTGAATCACAAAAAAGAGCAGATAAGCAAAAGACTCTTTATCACTATTTCAAACTTAGGAATAAGGTTAGATGAAGCTGATGTTACTTGTATCCACATGCCTCTTTATAACAGCCAACAACCATTTAGAGACTTTTCTCTCGTCTTGTCACCCATGTTCATGCATACATTGTTTGATTTGTTGTGGAATCAAACAACCACCTAGGTTAACAGTCAATTAGTAGAGTAATTAGGAGGCTAATTACACAGAGACTCTTCATAGTTTAGTAGACAATCTGCCCATATGATGGAGGTGTAGGGGGTACATTTTTACTCTCTTTTAGTTTGAGCTAAACAATCAAGAGTGTCAAGTATCTGCAAATGGGTGGTGTCGTTCAACGACTTGTATAATTGAATGCGAATTTTATCATTTCTTGGAATAATAGGAACACGCAATGCTTCCACTCAGTTTACTTAGAGATTGCGATATAGATGTTTGGAAGTTCTCCTTATTTTTAGGTTAACCCATCTGACTCGTGACTTAATCATTATATCATATTAGATTTAAAAACTATGCTTAGTAGGAAGATATAAAAATGATGTTTTATGAGATGTTCTTATGAATGTTGCACACCTATTATTGGGGAGACCTTGATAATTTGATAGAAAAATCAAGCATGGTAGTTTTAAAAATAGATATACAATGAAAAAGGATGGGAAATCATACACGCTTACACCATTTTCAATCACCTAGACAAGTGTATGAAGATTAGTTGAAGTTGAAAAAAATAAAAGTCAAGCAGACATTATTTCAAAATAATGATGAGGATGTGAGGCTGAGTGAAATTTGAAGGCTTTGGTCAAAAGAAAAATAAAAATAAAGGGAAAGCCAGGTGTGGAGAGAAAGAAAGGGTGAGAAAGATGTAGAAAAAATGGTAAAACACCTTAATTTTTATGCAAAACAAAGTAATCTTAAACATATTTTTCTCATATACCTATGATTTTATTCTTGTATAAGAAGGCATATTTTAACACTAAGACACTTTATTCATGTGTTCCTAGTGTTTATGTTTCTCAGGAATTTGAAGAGGTATTTCCGATAAAATTCCAATTTGATTGTCACCTATAAGAGGAATAGAGCATCAAATAGATCTAGTACTAGGTTTGGCTATTTCTAATAGTCCAGCATATAGATCCTAAGAAAACAAAGGAGTTTTAAATATAAGTGAAAGAGTTAATGTTGAAGGGGTACATTCAAGAGAACATGAATCCATGTGTTATTCTTATACTTTTAGTACTTAAAAAAGATGAAATTTGAAGAATATGTGTTGATTGTAAAACAATCATTAACATAACAGAAAAATATAGATATCTTACTCCTAGATTAGATGATATACTTGATGAATTGCATGAATCTTGTTTGTTTTTCAAAATCGATCTTAAAAGTAGATATCATCATGTTAGAATGAAAAAATGTGATAAATGAAAAATTATTTTTTAAATTAAATATGATTTGTATGAATGGTTATACAAAGAGAGAAAGCAAGAGCATGATCTGGAAACCAAGATGCCTAAATACATGGTAAATGCCTCCTTTTATAGGCCAAAATTGGAAACTATTGATTTGATGACTAATTGATGAGTGGGTGACCAACTCTTGACTTGGTGATAATCCTTATCTTCTCTTGTCTGCCCAAAATGTCATTGATAACGTCAAAATTGGAATCACTTGAAAACATGAAAGTTGTAGCAAATTGTCTTAGATTTCCAAAGAAAAAAAAAGGGAGGTCATTTGGATTTTTAAAACTCCAGATATAGGCTAAATACTAAATAGTGGTACGGGCTGTAGGACAGATTCAAACTTCGTTGTTGTTGCTACAATTTGGACTAAAAAATGGCCTTTTTAAGGCTCCATATGAAAGTTGTAAGCCTATGTCTTACCTTTTCATCCATATAAAGTAGACCTAAATCTGAGATCTACAGCTCCAGATATGACTCAATTACCAAACAGTGTTCCAGTTTGGACTGCATGAAAATCTCTTTTCTAAGTTTGGCCATCTCTTTGTCCTTTCAATTTCAGTCCTTAAATTCACCAATCAATCCTTTTATTTATGTGATAGGTCTGCATTTAAAATGAACATTTATCATAAATTAAGGGTATCTTATTAACATGACCAAAAGATTGATGTTTTCTCCCAAGTGTAGGAGTGTCGAAGTAATAAATAACCCGGCAAGACCGGGGTCGAACAACAAGAAGGTTAATTGTATAAATTATAGATAACAATACTACAACAATAACAACAATAATAATAATAATAATAACAACAACAATAACAATAGTAACAACAACAACAACAACAATAGTAATAGTAATAGTAACAATAATAATAATAATAGAAGAAGAAAAAGAAGAAGAAGTAGATAAGAACTTTGAGATGGAAGATTAACATAAGGATTAAACAATAAATGTCAAGGTTAGAGGATCCACTAATGATATGTCAAACAAGTATAGTATAAACTCGTATTACTCAATTAGAAACCACACACAAAGGAGGTTCCAATCAAATTATAAATTGTTAACATGATTACATTAGTAATCTTATTCGATTAATGCTAATACTTGTAAATATGGTCAGACATTCATGATTATAACTTATATTAACAACAAATCAAGTTTCTTTCATAGCTCAGGTGTCGGTTATACCATATAGTATGGGCTATGAGAGTGCCAAGTATTTGTTGTACGAAGTGTTATACAACATAAATCTAAATTAATCATTTAACAAGCAAAATATTAAAGAGTGAACAAGATAACAAATACAGAACATGTTAGTATCAAACGTTAAAGTCCATATTAAGTTTACACTATACTTATTCTTACACAATTAGTGTGACTTTTTCACCTTAACATAATAAACTTAGCTAAACATAATAAAAGAAAGAAAAATAAATAAACAAAATAAGAATATAAATAAGATAAAAGTTAACTAAGTAAAGAAAGGAATTGAAGGCATAAACTTGATATTAATGAAAGCAAAACTTAAGTATTACAAAAATACAAAGAGAGAAAGCAAGAGCATGATCTTGATCTAGAAACCAAGATTGCTAAATATATGGTAAATGCCTCCTTTTATAGGCCAAATTTGGAAACTTTTGATTTGATGACTAATTGATGAGTAAGTGGCCAACTCTTGACTTGGTGACAATCCTTATCTTCTTTTGTCTACCTAAAACATCATTGATAACGTTAGAATTGGAACCACTTGAAAATATAAACGTTGTAGGAAATTGTCCAAGCTTCTAGGGAAAAAAAAAGAGATCATATGGACTTCTAGAACTCCAGATATGAGTCAAACACTAAATAGTGTGCGGGCTATATGACAGATTCAGACTTCTTTGTTGTTGCTACAATTTGGACTTGAAAATGGCCTTTTTAAATCTTGGGCTCCATATGAAAGTTGTAGGCCTATTTCTTACCTTTCCATCCATATAAAGGAGATGTAAATTTAAGATCTACATCACCAGATGTGACCCAATTATCGAATAATGTTCCGGTTTGGATCGCACCAGCATGTCTTTTCTAAGTTTGGCCATCTCTTTGTCCTTTTAATTTCAGTTCTTAAAGTCATCAATCAATCCTTTCATTTATGTGATAAGCCTGCATTTAAAATGAATATTTACCATAAATTAAAGGTCTCTTATATTATTAGATATGTTATTATAAAACATGCTTTAGTTAAGGAGTTATTGATACTTCAAGTGCAAAATGATGATATAAAACCTTGATAAAAATGCACTTTTAAATACTAATCACTTCCCTACAGCTAAATTGGTGTGGGATGCAATTTTTATTACATGCTTGGATGGCAGTGACACCTTTTAGGTGTATGACCTTCGGCAACATGTGACATGTTTTAAACAATCCACTGGTTCATTGGAAAAGTTCTATAACAAACTCCAAGGTCTCTAGCATGAAATCAACTTTTATCATCGAAACCCAATGGAATGCCTAATAGATATTCAATATTAGAATTCTTTTATTGAAGAAGATCGAGTATATGTATTCTTAAATGGTCTTGATGACCATTTATATCATATTAGATGTGATGTTTTGCAGATAAGGCCATTCCCAACAGTGGAGCAAACCTATGCACACGTTAGAAGAGAAGCTCTTCATCAAACAGTGATGACCACAAGCATTGATGATCTACCTAGAATAGGCCTGACGTTTAAGAGTCTGAAACACAGCTCACATTCTCTCTCTTTTTATGGTGGCAAATCTAGTTCCACCTCTAAATCCTAAGCCACCTCTAATGGCACTATATGCTCTCATTGTAAGGGGCAAAACATACTTATAAGACCTGTTTCAAGCTTCATAGATATCCCGATTGGTGGCATGAGCTCCAAGCTTGAAAGCATCGTGATGGAAATGGTGGCAACAAAGGACAGGCTGTAGTGGCTACAGTAGAACCATATATGTCCCTTATTTCAGCTACTATGATCATTGGTGGTAACACTAAACAAGCTATAGTGACTATAATAGACTTACACTTAGGTAATGCTTTACTTGAATCTAATAAGGAAGCTGACTATAATGACTAGATACTTGATTCTGGAGCAATAAACCATATGACTTTTGATGCCACTGATTTCTCCCAGCAATCCCCTCCACGACAAACTAGCCCTGCAAATGCTAATAAAGGCATTTCTTCGATAATAGGGGTTGGGACAATAATGATAACACCAGCCTTATCATTGTCTCATACATTACTTGTGCTTTCTTTATCTCACAAGCTATTGTCCGTGAGTCAGATTATTAAAGCCTTAAATTGTGTTGTGCTCATTTACCCTGTGTTTTGTCTTATTCAGGATATTCTTACCAAAAAGATAATTGGGCATGATACTAAGATGGGGGGCTTTATTATATGGAAGGTATCAATATTGGACGAGCACATCACATGCATCATTCAAGCGACCTTAAAATGGAACAAATTTTGCTCTGGCACTGTCGGTTAGGCCACCTGTCATTTGGTTATTTGCAACATGTGTTTCCTGATTTATTTCCGGGTTTGTCGAATTTGGATATAAAATATGAGATATGCATTTTAGCTAAAAGTCATCGCATTACTTATCCATAGAGTATGAATAAAAGTGATATTCCTTTTGCCTTGATGCACTCTGACGTATAGTGATTAGTACTTAAAAGTGTATTTTTATCAAAGTTTTATATCATTTTGCACTTAAATTATCAATAACTCCTTAACTAAAGCATGTTTTATAATAACAAGTCTGATACGATATGGTATCTTTAATTTATCATAAATATTCATCTTAAATGCAAGCATATCACATAAATGAAAGGATTGATTGATGAGTTTAAGTACTGAAATTGAAAGGACAAAGCAATGGCCAAACTTAGAAAAGAGATGCTAGTGTTATACAAACTAGAACACTGTTCGGTGATTGGGTTATATCTAGAGGTGTAGATCTTAAATTTGGATCTACTTTATATGGATAGAAAGGTAAGACATAGGCCTACAACTTTCATGTGGAGCTCTAGGTTTAATATGGTAGTTTTCAAGTCTAAATTATAGCAACAACGAAGAAGTCTGAATTTGTCCTATAGCCTAGACATTGTTCAGTGTTCAGCCCATATCTTGAGTTCTAGAAGTCCAAATGGCTCAATTTTTTTTCCTGAAAAGCTGAGATAATTTTCTACAATTTCATGTGGAGGTCTAGTTCAAATTCTGATATTATTAATGATGTTTTATTCACACAAGAGAAGATAAGGATTACCACCGAGTTAAGAGTTGGCCACACACTTATCAATTAGTTATCAAATTAATAGTTCTAAATTTTGGCTTATAAAAAGAGGCATTTACTATGTACTTAGGCATCTTGGTTTTCAGAGCAAGATCATGTTCTTCCTTTCTCTCTTTGTATTGCTTAAGTTTTACTTTCATTAATAATAAGTTTATGCCTTTTATTTCATTTCCTTTATTTAGTTAATTTTTATCTTATTTATGTTCTTATTTTATTTTTTTTTCTTTTATTATGTTTAGTTAAGTTTATTGTGTCAAGGTGAAAAGGTTACACTAATGGTGTAATAATAAGTATAATATAAACTCAACATGGACCTTAATGTTAAATATTAGCATGTTTTATATTTGTTATCTTGTTCACTTTTAATACTTTGCTTTTTAAATGATTAATCTATATTTGTATTGTATAACACTTGGTACAACAAATACTTGACACTTTCATAGCCTATACTGTATGGTATAACCAACACCTGTGTTATGAAAGAAATTTGATTTGTTGTTAACATAAGTTATAATTATGAATGTCTGACAATATTTACAAGTATTAACATTAATCAAATAAGATAACTAATATAATCATATAAACAATTTGTGCGTGGTTTTCAATTGAATAATAAGAGTTTATACTATATTTATTTGACATATCATTAATGGATCATCTAACCTTAACATTTATTGTTATCATTGTTTAATTCTTACGTTAATCTTTCATCTCAAAGTTCTCATCAACTTCTTTTTCTTCTTTTTCTTCTTCTTTACTACTACTACTACTACTAGTATTATTAATATCACTATTATTGTTATTGTTGTATTATTGTTATCTATAATTTATATAATTAACCTCCATGTGGTTCGTGATTAGTACTTAAAAGTGCATTTTTATCATGGTTTTATATCATCATTTTGCACTTGAAGTATCAATAACTCCTGACCTAAAATATGTTTTATAATAATGTATCTAATAATATAAGATACCTATAATTTGTGGTACATGTCTATTTTTAATGCAGGCCTATCACATAAATGAAAGGATTGATTGATGACTTGAAGAACTTAAATTGCAAGGATAAAGAGATGGCCAAACTTAGAAAAGAGATGTCGGTGCAATCCAAACTGGAACACTGTTCGGTAATTGGGTCATATCTGGAGCTATATATCTCAGATTTAGGTCCAATTTATATGGATGGAAAGGTAAGACATAGGCCTACAACTTTCATATGGAGCCCAAGATCTAAAAAGGCCATTATCAAGTCCAAATTGTAGCAACAACAAAGAAGCCCGAATTTGTCTTCCAGCCCGAGCACTGTTCGGTATTTTGGCCATATCTGGAGTTCTAGAAGTCCAAATGAGCTGAATGTTTTACACAAGAAAGCTGAGACAATTTCCTACAACTTTGATGTTTGCAACTGGCTCCAATTTTGACGTTATCAATGACGTTTTGGGCAGACAAGAGAAGATAAGGATTGTCACCAAGTCAAAAGTTGGCCACCCACTTATCAATTAGTCATCAAATCAATAGTTCTCAATTTTGGCCTATAAAAGGAGGCATTTGCCATGCATTTAGGCATCTTGGTTTCCAGATCAAGATCATGCTCTTCCTTTCTCTCTTTGTATTTTTTGTAATGTTTATGCTTTACTTTCATTAATATTAAGTTTATGCCTTTCATTTCCTTTCCTTTACTTAGTTAACTTTTATGTTCTTATTTTGTTTATCTATTTTGCTTTCTTTCATTATGTCTAGCTAAGTTAGTTATGTCAAGGTGAAAAGGTTACACTAATGGTGTAAGAATAAGTATAATGTAAACTTAATATGGACTTTAATGTTTGATACTAACATGTTTTATATTTGTTATCTTGTTCACTCTTTAATACTTTGCTTGTTAAATGATTAATCTTGATTTATGTTGTATAACACTTGGTACAACAAATGCTTGGCACTTTCATAGCCCATAATGTATGGTATAACCGACACCTGAGCTATGAAAGGAACTTGATTTGTTGTTAACATAAGTTATAATCATGAATGCTTGACGAGATTTACAAGTATTAGCATTAATTGAATAAGATGACTAATGTAATCATGTTAACAATATATAATCTGATTGGAACCTCCTTTGTGTGTGGTTTCCAATTCAATAATAAGAGTTTATACTATACTTGTTTGATATACCATTAGTGGAACCTCTAACCTTGACATTTGTTATTATTATTGTTTAATTCTTACATTAATTTTCCATCTCCAAGTTCTCATCATCTTCTTCTTCTTCTCTTTCTTTATTATTATTATTATTATTATTATTATTATTGTTGTTGTTGTTGTTGTTGTTGTTGTTGTTGTTATTGTTATTGTTATTATTGTTGTATTATTGTTATTTATAATTTGTACAAATAACCTCCCTGTGGTTTGACCCCGGTCTTGCCGGGTTATTTATTACTTCGACACTCCTGCACTTGGGAGAAGACATCAATCTTTTAGTCGTGTCAAGCTTTTGGCATCGTTGCCGGGGAGGTAAGTTCTTGTATAAATTATAGTAGTTATTTTATTTTCTCTTTTCACTTTTCTTGTGTATAACTTTGTTTCTTTTCTTTTGTTTCTTTTTATTTTGTTTTCTTCCTCCTTCTTTTGCTTTCTTCTTCTTTTTTATTTTATTCCTACACGTGCATGAGAGTATGGTCACGTGCATCAAGTGGTAGACTTTGTAGGATGTGGTCACGTACATCAAGTGGTAGACTTTGTAGGGTATCCTCATCATTTTCAGAAAATATGGCCGAAGAAGATAATCAATCACTTCATAATGAGAATAATGAGAATAACCGTGTTAGAATACTTAGAGACCACATGAATCCCACAAGAACAAGTGCACCATCATGCATAGTTTTTCCTCCCGATGCATCTCATTTTAATTTTAAACCAGGTATTATTCAACTTTTACCTTCTTTTCATGGCTTAGAATTGGAAAATCCATACTTGCATTTAAAGGAATTTGAGGAGGTCTGCAACACATATAATAATTTAAATTGTAGCATGAACACCATCAGATTAAAGCTTTTCCCTTTTTCATTAAAAGATAAAGCTAAAACATGGCTACAAAATTTAAGACCAGGATCCATTCGTGCTTGGGATGAAATGCAACAACAGTTTTTAAAGAAGTTTTTCCCATCTCATAGAACAAACTCTTTCAAAAGACAAATCACCACAGAACAAACTCTTTCAAGAGACAAATCACCACTTTCACTCAAAAACCAGGAGAAACATTTTACCAATGTTGGGATAGGTATCGAGACTTACTTAGTACTTGCCTTCATCATGGTTTTGAAACATGAGATTGATTTCACATTTCTATGAAGGGTTAACACCTAAAGATAGGCAAATGGTTGAATTGATGTGCAATGGAACTTTTGAAGATAAAGACCCTGATGAAGCAATGGAATACTTAGACTTGTTAGCTGAAAATGCTCAAAATTGGGACGCCGCGGGTACTTATGAGGCACCGAGTAAAACTCAACCTCACACATCTAGTGGAGACATGTACAACCTTAGGGAAGATCATGACCTTCAAGCCAAGTTTGCATCTTTAGCTAGAAAAGTCGAGGCACTAGAATTGAAAAAGAGTGGTGAATTAAAATCTGTTGAAAACATTGTGTGTCAAATCTGTGAAACAAATGAACACTCAACCAACGATTGTCCAACCTTGCCTTCTTTTAAGGAATGTCTCCATGAACAAGCCCATGCTTTAAATAGTTTCCAAAGGCCCAACCACAACCCATACTAACAAACATACAACCCTGGTTGGAGGAATCACCCAAATTTCAGTTGGAAGAGTGAAAACAACAATGCACAAACTTCATAACCACCATTTCAAGCACACCACAATTTCCAAAATTCTCATGGATATGCACCTCCTTATGCTCCACCTCCTAGAAGAAATCTTGAGGAAACATTGCATGCATTCATTGAAAAGCAAGAGACAATCAATACTCAACTTGCTCAAAACATGACAGATTTTAAAGATACTCTTGCTAAATTACCATCTGCTCTCAGTTTCCAAGAGAAAGGTAAGTTTCCATCTCAACCGCAACAAAATCCTAAGGGGCAATACAATGCAAATGCAAGTAGTTCCGGAAGCCAACATATGGATCAACTCAAATCAGTCACTACTCTGCGCAGTGGTAAGGTTAATGAAAAACCCTCTCTTGAACCTTATGTGAAAGATGATGAGTCAATCTCTGAGGGTAAGGAAGGGGATGAATCTGAAAATTACAAAGAAACGACTGATTCACCGCCAGCACTTCCATTTCCTCAAGCCATGACCAAACAAAGGAAAGTTAATCACAACTCTAAAATCTTTGAAACTTTCAAACAGGTAAGGATCAATATACCTTTGCTGGATGCTATTAAACAGGTTCCTTCCTATGCTAAATTTTTGAAAGATCTATGCACTGTGAAGAGGAAACTGAATGTGAAAAAGAAAGCCTTTCTAGCCGAACAAGTAAGTGCTATTCTTCAAAACAATAATGCTTTGAAATATAAAGACCCTGGTTGTCCTACAATTTCTTGCTTTATTGGAGAGCATAAAATTGAAAGAGCCTTACTTGATCTTGGTGCTAGTGTGAATTTACTTCCATATTCAGTTTTTCAGAGTCTCAATCTAGGTGAGTTAAAACCAACTTCTATATCTCATTTACTTGCCGATAGATCTGTAAAAGTGCCTAGAGGAATAATTGAAGATGTGTTAGTACAAGTCGATAAATTCATTTATCTTGTGGATTTTATTGTCTTGGACACAGAACCTGTTGAAGCATGTAATTCATTTCCTGTTATTTTAGGACGTCCGTTTCTTGCAACCTCTAACGCATTGATTAATTGTAGGAATGGACTGATGAAGCTATCATTTGGAAACATGACATTGGAGATGAATATTTTCAACATTTGCAAGCAACCTGGAGATGATAATGATTTACAAGAAGTAGATCATATTGACGAATTAGTTTATGATCAACTTGAATCTACTTTAAGTAAAAATGAATTGGATGAAACTGAAGATTTGCAAATGATTTATTCTGAGGAAGAAATCACGAATGAAAAACGCATAGAAAATGTTGATGCGAATCTTTTGTCAACAATGACAACAAATTCGACATCTGACATCACACCAATCGATGATTACTTTCCTAACGAATCCTTACTTTCTCTCAGTCCAATACCTTGGTATGATAAAAATATCAATTTTCTTGCTTCAGGAGATTTGCCAGCTGATTGGAGTACTCAAGACAAAAAAAAGTTTTTGAACGAAGTGAAGAGCTTTTATTGTGATGACCCTAACTTATTCAAATATTGTCCTGATCAAATATTTCAAAGATTCATTCCCGACAATGAGGTAAGTAGTGTCATTAAACTTTGTCATTCTTAAGCATGTGGGAGTTATTTTTTGACAAAAAAGACAGTTGCAAAAATCTTTCAAAATGGATTTTATTGGCCCACCATGTTCAAGGACACACATGCATTCTGCAAAACTTGTGAAAATTGTCAAAAAATTGACACTGGTCAAAAAGTTTTGTTTTATAATTCTCAAATCTATTCATTCCCTAAAAAACTAAGATCAAGATGGAGCAATCCTTATGGGGCCTGTGATATTGAGAATTCAATGAATGACAATGTTTTTAAGGAAAATGGACATCGTTTGAAAGCTTACTTTGATAATTTTCCTAGTGAAAATGAATCAACTGGTTTGAATGATCTTGTAGATAAAGGTTGATTATTTTGTTTTTCTCACATTTTTTTTTGTGTTTCTTTTTGAGTGATTTTTGCTAGTTTCTCTCACCCTGGTCAAATGGCGGATAACGGTACTCCGTGACTTAAGTCGGTTCTTTCAGTTTCCCATAATTACTGATATTTGTGTATATATTTGTGCAATTCTTTGAATCTCTCTTCCAATTCTCATTTGAAAATGGACACTAATCTTGAAAAATTGAAAAAGTATTTTCCCGTTCTGGCTCAGAATGCGATTACAAAAATTTACTGTGCTAGATGTGCAATATTGAGATTGTTAATGAATCATGGAATTCCTGAACATATTCGCTGGTTGATTGAAGCAAAGGTCCGATTATCAGGTGAGTCCTCTAATTTCTTTATTTTACACATGCCTGGAACAGGTAAAAGCACTTTTACAAATAAGCGTCGTGCAAAACGACTAGAAGTCTGTCATCGATGTGCTAGATGGACTTGTAATGCACAATGTCGTTTTTAGGAATGGTATCTATAAACCGTGAAGATAAAATACAATTCATTAAGGATGGCCTGAGTAAGGAGTCTTTAGATAATCTTCTATTGACTCTTGAGACGCATCCTAGTGGAGATGTGCATCGTGCAATTCATGATTTATGGCCACTATTTCATAAAGAACATGATCGACTTAGTCTTGGGAATCTGACTAAAAAAGACCCTGTTTGCCAGTTTTTAAGAAAACTGGATGGGAAGCCTATCCCCGACCCATAGAGGGCGTTTAAGCCGTTCTTGGATGTAAAACCAAGGGAAGATGTGAGCCACAATCACAACTACCTATACATACACATACTTGGTTTTATTATTGTGTTTTGTTATTTCTTATTTTTGTTTTAGTGTGTTTCAAGTTTGTCGGTGTTCGTTATTTCAGGTGATATCTTCTATACTCTATCTTTCTACCTTAAAACATTGAGGACAATGTCTCGTTTTGGTTGGGGGGAGAGGGTAGTAGTTGATAAAAAAAAAATTGTTTTTCATTTCATAAAGCATGTGCATAATTGTTGTTACTAGGATGGCAGAGTAAAGGAGCTCTTTTGTTAAAGTGACTCTTGAGACGCATCTTAGTAACCATTCCTAACAAGGTCTATTATAATACTTCCTGAAATATTCAGATTTACAAACTCTCGTATTGTTACCACTTAATTCTGCTCATATACTTATTTAACATGTATTCTTAAACCTTAATTTACACACACACACTTTAACATATGATTGTGGGTTGCATATTGGATTATTACATTATTTATGTTCTTTTGTTAAAGGTAACAACTAAGGGAAAGGGATTGTATATAATTAAGAAAAAAAAACATGAAAAAAAAAGAAAAAAAAAAAGAGAAAATGATGATAATAAAAATGTAGATAAGTTTGGTTTCGTAGCCTCCCTAACCTAAGCAATTAAGCCCGAAGGGGTGTTTTAATACCTAATACCCTAAAGTCAACTGACTTGGGAGCTATTGGCCCAACGCTTGTTACATGGGTTGAGGAGAAAAGCTTAAGGGAATCAAACATTGCACTATCTACATATCAGTATCTGCGACCCGAGTTACTAAGCTCGTAGGGGTGTCTTAACACCTAATGCCCTAATACCAACTGGTCTGGGAGTCATTAGCTGAAAGCTCGTTACATGGGTTAAAGATGCATGCTATTATTTTTAAATTATATGTATATATATTTAAAAAAAAAAAGAAAAAAAAAAGACAAAAATAATAATCCCAGCCCAAGGAAGTTAACCTTAAACATTAGAACAAAAATTTTGTTTTCATCCAAGAAAAGCCCCATAATTATGTGTTGATACATTGAGCACAAAAGAAAGGTTTATTAATATCTTGTTAAGTGGTATTGAGCAGATATATAAATTTAATGAGAGTTTGTTTATCTAGATAGACTAATGGAAGTTAAATGATGAATACCTTGCTTTGTGGAATATACAAATTGTTTTTCTATTTTACGCCTTGATTACTAGGGACTAGTAATAAGCTGGTTGGGGGGTGTGATTAGTACTTAAAAGTGCATTTTTATCATGGTTTTATATCATCATTTTGCACTTGAAGTATCAATAACTCCTTAACTAAATTATGTTGTATAATAATGTATCTAATAATATAAGATACCTATAATTTATGGTAAATGTCTATTTTTAATGCAGGCCTATCACATAAATGAAAGGATTGATTGATGACTTGAAGAACTTAAATTGTAAGGATAAAGAGATGGCCAAACTTAGAAAAGAGATGTCGCTGCAATCCAAACCAGAACACTGTTCGGTAATTGGGTCATATCTAGAGCTATATATCTCAGATTTAGGTCCAATTTATATGGATGGAAAGGTAAGACATAGGCCTACAACTTTCATATGGAGCCCAAGATTTAAAAAGGCCATTATCAAGTCCAAATTGTAGCAACAACAAAGAAGCCTGAATCTGTCTTCCAGCCCGAGCATTGTTCGGTATTTTGGCCATATCTGGAGTTCTAGAAGTCCAAATGAGCTAAATGTTTTACACAAGAAAGCTGAGACGATTGCCTACAACTTTCATGTTTGCAACTAGCTCCAGTTTTGACGTTATCAATGACGTTTTGGGCAGACAAGAGAAGATAAGGATTGTCACCAAGTCAAAAGTTGGCCACCCACTTATCAATTAGTCATCAAATCAATAGTTCTCAATTTTGGCCTATAAAAGGAGGCATTTGCCATGCATTTAGGCATCTTGGTTTCCAGATCAAGATCATGCTCTTCCTTTCTCTCTTTGTACCAACATCTCTTTTCGGAGTTTAGCCATCTCTTTGTCCTTTCAATTTCAATTCTTAAATTCATCAATCAATCCTTTCATTTATATGATAAGCCTGCATTTAAAATGAACATTTACCATAAATTAAAGGTATCTTATATTATTAGATATATTATTATAAAAAATGCTTTAGTTAAGGAGTTATTGATACTTCAAGTGCAAAATGATGATATAAAACCTTGATAAAAATATACTTTTGAGTATCAATCACACCTCCCAACTAGCTTATTACTAGTCCCTAGTAATCAAAGCGTTAAAATAGAAAAACAATTTGTAAATTCCACAAAGCAAGGTATTCATCATTCAACTTCCATTAATCTATCCTGATAAACAAACTCTCATTAAATTTATATATCTGCTCAATACCTCTTAACAAAATATTAATAAACCTTTCTTTTATGCTCAATATATCAACACATAATTATTGGGCTTTTCTTGGAAGAAAACAAAATTTATGTTCTAATGTTTAAGGTTAACTTCCATGGGTTGGGATTATTATTTTTGTCTTTTTTTTTTTAATATATATACATATAATTTAAAACATCATGCATCTTTAACCCATGTAACGAGCTTTCGGCTAATGACTCCCAGACTAGTTGGTCTTAGGGCATTAAAAGCTTTCAGCTAATGACTCCCAGACCAGTTGGTCTTAGGGCATTAGGTGTTAAGACACCCCTACGAGCTTAGTAACTCGGGTCGCAGATACTGATATGTAGATAGTGCAATGTTTGATTCCCTTAAGCTTTTTTCCTCAACCCATGTAACAAACATTGGGCCAATAGCTCCCAAGTCAGTTGACTTTAGGGTATTAGGTGTTAAGACACCCCTTCGGGCTTAATTGCTTAGGTTAGGAGGCTACGAAATCAAACTTATCTACATTTTTATGATTATCATTTTTTTCTTTTTTTCTTTTTCTTCTTCTTTTTTCTTCTTTTTTTTTAATTATATACCAGCATTTTCCCTTAGTTGTTACCTTTAACAAAAGAACATAAATAATGTAATAATCTAATATGCAACCCACAATCATATGTTTAAAGTGTGTGTGTGTGTAAATTAAGGTTTAAGAATACATGTTAAATAAGTATATGAGCAACATTAAGTGATAACAATGCGAGAGTTTGTAAATTTGAATATTTCAAGAAGTATTATGATAGACCTTGTTATGAATGATTACTAAGATGCATCTCAAGAGTCTTAAAAAGTTCTCCTTACTCTGCCATCATAGTAACAACAATTTTGCACATGCTTTATGAAATAGAAAACACAATTAGTTTTTTTTTTTTAGCTACTACCCTCTCCCCCCAACTAAAACGAGACATTGTCCTCAATGTTTAAAGGTAGAAAGATAGAGTATAGAAGATATCACCTGAAAGAACGAACACTAACAAACCTGAAACACACTGAAACAAATATAAGAAACAACAAAACACAATAATAAAACCAAAAGACACAAAGATTCACAAATAAAGGCTCAAATCCAATATAAGCTTTTTATGGCTTTCCTTAGGTTACCAATTTATGCGACTCATGGAATGATTAATTACAGGAATGAAAGATTGTAATTGGTTAATCAATTGTTTAGCAGTAGCAGTAGAGATTATGATTTGTCGTGTAGAAGATGTTAGAAATTCTTGTTCCACAGCATGATCAAGAAAAGACAACAACTTATCATAATAACCATTAAAATTTAACAAACCTATGGATTTATGGTGAATGTGCAGTTGGGCCCAAGAGAAAATATGAAAGATCTCTTCTAATGTGCCTAGACCACCTGGTAAATCAATGAAGGCATCAACATGGTTAAACATTGCATTCATTCGAGCTGACATTGTGGAGACCTGTAGTTCCTCTCCAATTGTTTTTCCAATGATGTCCCCTTGTGCCAAAGCTTCAGGAATGACCCCCAAAACTTGACTACCTCCTAAAAATACAACTATTGACACACCTCCCATTAATCCAAGACTGCCTCCCCCATACACTGAATGAATCTTTCTCTCAGCTAGCACTTGACCAAGATGATTTGCTGATTCTAAAAACTCCTTTTCTTTCCCAGGACTAGATCCACCGAAAACACAAATATTTCTTATATGATGACCTGAGGAACTTGCCATTTTTACACACTTCTGTATTTGTTGAATGTATGGGTTGAGTGGAAATGAAGGGAAGGAAGAGAGGATTTTATAGATGAGAAATTAGAAAGGCAATCATACTACCTATATGTAGGCCAGCTGGAGTCTCACACTCTCTCCCTCTCTCTTTATTTATTTATTTATTTACGTTTGAAAAAGCATGTGTATGTACAGGTAGTTGTGATTGTAGCTCACATTTTCCCTTGGTTTTACGTCCAAGAATGACTTAAACGCTCTCTATAGGTCGGGGATAAGCTTCTCATCCAGTTTTCTTAAAAACTGCCAAACAGGTTCTTTTTTAGTCAAATTCTCAAGACTAAGTCGAGCATGTTCTTTATGAAATAGTGGTTCGTAATTCATGAATTGCATGATGTTTATCTTGACTATGATGATACTTAAGAGTCAATAGAAGATTATCTAAAGACTCTCTGTGTTTTGAAATAATTCCTACTTTTTGACAATTTTCACAAGTTTTGCGGAATGCATGTGATTCCTTGAATATGGTGGGCCAGTAAAATCCATTTTGTAATATTTCTACAATTCTCTTTTTTGATGAGAAATGATCCCCATGTGCCTTAAAGTGACAAAATTTAATGACATTACTTACCTCATTGTCAGGAATGCATCTTTGAAATATTTGATCAGGACAATAATTGAATAAGTAAAGATCATCCCAATAAAAATTTTGCACGTTGCTCAAAAATTTTCTTTTGTCTTCGGTACTCTAGTGAGCTGGCAAAAATCCTGAAGCAAGAAAATTGATATTTTTAGCAAACCAGGGCATTGAACTAAGAGAAAGTAAGGATTCATCAGGAAAGTAATCATCGATTGGTGTGATGTCGGATGTCGAATCTATTGTCACTTTTGATAAAAGATCCATCTCAACATTTTCGATGCCTTTTTCATCCTTGATTTCTTCCGGATTGGTCATGGCATGAGGAAATAGAAGTGCTAGTGGGGAATCAGTCTTTTCTTTGCAATTTTCAAATTCAACCCCTTCCTTACCCTCAGAGATTGACTCATCGTCTTTCTCACAAGGTTCAATAATTAGTTTTTGAATAATCTTACCACTACGAAGAGTGATGACTGATTTGACTTGATCCATGTGTTGACTTCCAAAACTACTTGTATTTGCATTGTATTGCTCCTTGGGATTTTGCTATGGTTGAGATGGAAACTTACCTTTCTCATGAAAACTGAGAGCAGATGTGAATTTTGCCAGAGTATCTTTAAAATCTGTTATGCTTTGAGCAAGTTGAGTGTTGATTGTCTCTTGGTTTTCAATGAATGCATACAATGTTTCCTCAAAATTACTTCTAAGAGGTGGAGCATAAGAAGGTGCATATCCATAAGAATTTTGGAAATTATGGTGTGTTTGAAACTGTGGTGGTGAAGTTTATGCATTGTTGTTCTCACTCTTCCAACTGAAATTTAGGTGATTTCTCCAACCAGGGTTGTATGTTTACGAGTATGGGTTATAATTGGGCATTTGGAAACTGTTTAAAGCATGGGTTTGTTCATGGAGACATTCCTTAAAAAAAGGCAATGTTGGATAATTATTGGTTGAGTGTTCATTAGTTTCACACATTTGACACACAATGTTTTCAACAGATTTTAATTGACCACTCCTTTTCAATTCTAGTGCCTCGACTTTTCTAGCTAAAGATGCAAACTTGGCTTGAAGGTCATGATCTTCCTTAAGGTTGTATATACCTCCACTAGATGTATAAGGATGAGTTTTACTCGGTGCCTCATAAGTACCCGCGGTGTCCCAATTTTGAGCATTTTCAGCTAACAAGTCTAAGTACTCTATTGCTTCATCAGGATCTTTATCTTCAAAAGTTCCATGGCACATCAATTCAACCATTTGCCTATCTCTAGGTGTTAACCCTTCATAAAAATGTGAAACCAATCTCCATGTTTCAAAACCATGATAAGGGCAAGTATTAAGCAAAACCATGATGAGGGCAAGTACTAAGCAAGTCTCGATACCTATCCCAACATTGGTAAAATGTTTCTCCTGGTTTTTGAGTGAAAGTGGTGATTTGTCTCTTGAAAGAGTTTGTTCTATGAGATGGGAAAAACTTCTTTAAAAACTGTTGTTGCATTTCATCCCAAACACAAATGGATCTTGGTCTCAAATTTTATAGTCATGTTTTAGCTTTATCTTTTAATGAAAAAGGAAAAAGCTTTAATCTGATGGTGTTCATGCTACAATTTAAATTATTATATGTGTTGCAAACCTCCTCAAATTCCCTTATATGCAAGTATAGATTTTCCAATTCTAAGCCATGAAAAGAAGGTAAAAGTTGAATAATGTCTGGCGTTGAATAATACCTGGTTTAAAATTAAAATGAGATGCATCGGGAGGAAAAACTATGCATGATGGTGCACTTGTTCTTGTGGGATTCATATGGTCTCTAAGTATTCTAACACGGTTATTCTCATTATTCTAGTGTTCTAGCACGGTTATTCTCATTATTTTCATTATGAAGTGATTGATTATCTTCTTCGGCCATATTTTCTGAAAATGATGAGGATACCCTATAAAGTTTACCACTTGATGTACGTGACCACACTCTCATGCACGTGTAGGAATAGAATAAAAGGAAAAAAGAAACAAAATTATATACAAGAAAAGTGAAAAGAGAAAATAAAATAAATATTATAATTTATACAAAACTTACCTTCCTGGCAACGACGCCAAAAACTTGACACGATTAAAAGATTGATGTCTTCTCCCAAGTGCAGGAGTGTCGAAGTAATAAATAACCCGGTAAGACCGGGGTCGAACCATAGGGAGTTTAATTGTACAAATAATAGATAACAATAAAACAACAATAACAACAACAACAACAACAATAGTAATAATAATAATAATAATAATAATAATAATAATAATAATAATAATAATAATAATATTAATAGTAATAGTAGTAATAGTAGTAGTAGTAATAGTAATAATAATAATATAGAGAAGAAGAAAAAGTTGATGAGAACTTTTAGATGGAAAATTAACGTAAAGATTAAACAATGACAATAACAAATGTCAAGGTTAGAGGATCCACTAATGGTATGTCAAACAAGTATAGTATAAACTCTTATTATTTAATTGGAAATCACACACAAAGGAGGTTCCAATCAGATTATAAATTGTTAACATGATTACATTAGTCATCTTATTCGATTAATGCTAATTCTTGTAAATCTCATCAAGCATTCATGATTATTCAAGCATTCATGATATTCAATTAATGTTAATACTTGTAAATCTCGTCAAGCATTCATGATTATAACTTATGTTAACAACAAATCAAGTTCCTTTCATAGCTCAGGTGTCGGTTATATCATACAATATGGGCTATGAAAGTGTCTAGTATTTGTTGTACCAAGTGTTATACAACTTAAATCAAAATTAGTCATTTGACAAGCAAAACATTAAAGAGTGAACAAGATAACAAATACAAAACATGTTAGTATCAAACATATAAGTCCATATTAAGTTTACACTATACTTATTCTTACACTATTAGTGTAACCTTTTCACCTTGACATGATAAACTTAGCTACACATAATGAAAGAAAAAAAAATAAATAAACAAAATAAGAATATAAATAAGATAAAAGTTAACTAAGTGAAGGAAAGGAAATGAAATGCATAAACTTGATATTAATGAAAGCAAACATAAACATTACAAAAAAATACAAAGAGAGAAAGCAAGAGCATGATCTTGATCTAAAGACCAAGATGCGTAAATGCATGGCAAATGCCTCCTTTTATAGGCCAAAATTAGGAACTATTGATTTGATGACTAATTGATGAGTGGGTGACCAATTCTTGACTTTGTGAGAATCCTTATCTTCTCTTGTCTGCCCAAAACGTCATTAATAACGTCAAAATTAGAGCCACTTAAAAACATGAAAGTTGTAGGAAATTGTCTTAGCTTTCTTGTGTAAAAAATCCAACTCATTTCGACTTCTAGAACTCTAGATATGACTAAAATACTTAACAGTGCTCGGGCTGGAGGACAGATTCAGGCTTCTTTGTTGTTGCAACAATTTGGACTTGAAAATGGTCTTTTTAGATCTTGGGCTCCATATGAAAGTTGTAGGCCTATGTCTTAGCTTTCCATCCATACAAAGTAGACCTAAATCTGAGATCTATAGCTCCAAATATGACCCAATTACCGAATAGTGTCCGGTTTGGATTGCACTGACATCTCTTTTCAGAATTTAGCCATCTCTTTGTCCTTTCAATTTCAGTTCTTAAATTCATCAATCAATCTTTTCATTTATGTTATAGGCCTGCATTTGAAATAAACATTTACCACAAGTTAAAGGTATCTTATATTATTAGATACGTTATTATAAAACATGCTTTAGTTAAGGAGTTATTGATACTTCAAGTGCAAAATGATGGTATAAAACCTTAATAAAAATGCACTTTTAAGTACTAATTGCTAATTAATTTAATTTACCACAAATGAATTCATATTTCTTTTACTAACAAAAAAGATTTTTTTTTTATCCTGAGTTTCTATATGCTACAATTGATCTATAGCCATAATGGTTTCTAATCAGATTCATTCCACCACTTTAATGATATAATGCATTAAATCACACACCATTTAATGGTAAAAAACCCATAAAAAAATTTAAATGAATCAATCCATTACCCTACAAAACAACAACACTATAACCAATTAATCGTTACGAAGAGCATCCATAACCCTCAACATTTGTTTTTCTCTTCACACTCTATCTATGCTATCATAACCTATTTCTGAATTATTCTTTAAATTATTTTTTTTAAAATAGAAATAAAATAAATACAATAATAATAGCAAGAAGGCTAGTATTTTTGAAGAAGCAATCTAAGAGGATTTTACATTTAGAAAAAATCTAGCTACAATTTTGGATGGAACAAATAATACAAATTCAAGGTCAAATTAAATCATTATTGGAAAGATCTATATAAAAAGTAAGCCTAAGGACATAACTAGATTTTAATAGGTCAATTTGATTTAATCATGGGTTAAATTAAAGTTTAATTATGTTTAATAATTAATTTTGATTCAATTGAAGGATTTAATTAGGTGTAAGAACTTAATTATACTTTGAAAAGGTCAAATTAATTTTATTAGAGGCTTAATTGGTAAAAACTTAAGTTTAGAAGCCCAATTTGAGCTCAATTCAGAAGATTGAAATTTTAGGAGATCAAATTTATTTTTTATAAAGTCAATTGATTTAAATAAGAGGTTAACATTTCTTCTATTTGAAATGTTAGGAATTAGTTATATTTAGGAAATAAATGTGAGCTTTTATTTCTTTAGGTATATGTATTTCAAATTATTTGATTACTAGAATTAATGACTTCTAAAATACTAACTTATAATTTTCAATATTCACTAATATAGCTCTAGTCATGAAAATATATTCATATCAAGGTCCAGAGAGTTGAGGTAATAAAATGATTGACATTGGTACTCGAAGGCCACTCTTTATTGGTTTTAGATAATAATATAATGTAATTAATTGTAGTCGGCATATTATTTATATAAATTGAATATAAAAAAGAATATACAACTAACTTTGTGGCTTGTCTTATTAGATGGCATGAGGCTAGACATTCCACAGTAAATCTCACTTATGTCCATGAGTTTTATCAGGATAAGTTGGATGCATAGTAGTCATATTAAGTATATATTACAAATGTATTCATTTTTTTTATTTTAAAGTTAATTATTTAGTTTCAATTGATTATTTAAGATAAATATTTTATATGTTCCAAAAGGTTATGTGAACTTGATATTTTTAGCTTTACCTATATGTCATGAAGGATTTGATATTTGGTTAGTATAAGTCCATTTGTACTGCTTCAACATTGTTTAAATTTATTATCTAGATCGGTTAATATAACAATTCAGATTATCTCAACACATTTCAAATTATGTTGATTCTAGAAAAGAGGTGCATAGTATTAGTCTCCAAGGTAAGTGCAAGGAGAATTAGTTGGTAATTCACGCATCTTACCTTAATCTCTAAGATGTTAAGAGAGATCATGTTTTTTAGGAGCAACAACCTACAATTGATATAAATACCTGCATGACAAGGTATATGTCTATCATGAGTCATTTACCTATATGCATTTCCTGATATGTCCACACAACCCGATGCACCATGCCCCCTAATATCTAATGCGGAAAAGATTGATATGTAATATTGTTTTACATTTATTACATACTATAATAATTTTATTGTGGATGATGACTACTAATTAGTTTTAATATATGTATATAAATGACTATATATGAAGGTATTGATGAGATGAAATCTATTGTAGCTAACACCACATTTAATTTATATCGTAGTGGACTTTAAAAGATTAAGGAAATTAAGTATCTTAAATTAACATTAGTAGGAAATGAGATTATTTATCATGAAAGTATTTAGCATTCAGACCCGTCCGTGAGTTGAGATGATATTAATCATTCTCAAATCTATATAAATATTACAGATCCGACCCTGAGTTAAATGAGATGAAATGCTTATTATATATAATTTTGTATTATTATATATTATGATAATTATATAAATGTATAATTAATTTAATTTTAATAAAATATTATGTTGTTTTAAATATTAATATATATTTACTATTTATAATTTAATATATTATATGCTACTGTGTAAATTGTGTTTTAATGGTGGGTACCTTATTATTTATGATAGTGTGAAAATAGTGTCCCTGGCCACTTCTGTTAAAAACATTATAGATAGAATCTACGAAACTTTCAACCATACTAAAATTCTAATTATTTTTATTCCTGCATTATTTTACAAATTAATTTTTTTAAATGGGCTAACTTATCAATATACAACATAAAATTAAAGGAAAACCCCAAATAGAAGGGGCATTTTTGACTCCGGACCGAAATGACTTCGGTCCGTGCCGAGTTGTAAAAAAATAAAATAAAAAGTAAACAGTGGACAGGTGGCGTCCATAATTCGTCACCACTTCTTTGTCGAGTTGTCAATTAATAATTAAAGTAGAGTAAATTATCAGCTAGTCTTTGTAGTCTTATTTAAGAAACAATTTGATCCTTGTAGTCTTAAAAGTAATCATTCTATCATTTGACTAAATTCAATAACAGAAATCAATGAACAAATTGGTATAAATTCAACGTTTTAATGAACAATAAGCAAAGAGTCTAACTTTTCGATTAATATAAGAATATAAATTAATAAACTCAAATTAAATGAAAATAATTTAATTTCTTGTGTTTTATTTATCATATAAAAAACAGATCATCGATTTCAAAACTAACATGAACTGTTATGTGTTCTTAGAAGCATGAGAGAGGATCCAAATCCCAAACAATAGAGGTTCAATAATCATTTGTTAAAATAAAGGGACCAGTTAAATTACGTCTTGTAATTATAGGGCCAAGGTATAATTTACTCTTTAACTACAACTGTTCAACGAAAAAAGAAGGGACTGCACTACCACCATCAACCCAACCCAACCCAACCCAAACACACAGGTCCCTGTCTCTATCATTTCTGCCCTCCTTTCTTTTATCTACCAAACACGCCCTACAATCCTTCAAATGATTCCAATTCCGTCGGAGAATGGCGGTGACGGCGGTGACGAGCGAGAAGAAGACGATGAAGAGGAGGAGGAGGAGGAGGAGGAGGAGGAGGAAGTGGAAGAAGAAGAAGAAGAAGAAGAAGAGGAACCGAGACTCAAGTACCAAAGAATGGGAGGTAGCATACCTACCCTTTTATCCAGTGATGCGGCGTCGTGTATAGCTGTTGCCCAACG
>NW_011500182.1:92976-97625 GCF_000495115.2 Populus euphratica | reverse complement strand
CGTGTATAGCTGTTGCCGAACGTATGATCGCTCTTGGAACTCTCGACGGCACCGTTCACATCCTCGATTTCCTCGGCAACCAGGTGACACCTCACTCTATCGCTTTCTCTCTGTATCTTTCGAGACAATTGCTTATTAATTTTTCAAATTTCTGCATTTAGGTTAAGGAATTTGCGGCACACACGGCGGTGGTTAATGATCTTAGCTTTGATGTGGAAGGAGAATATATAGGAAGTTGTTCTGATGATGGCACTGTTGTAATTAATAGTCTTTTCACCGACGAGAAGGCTTTGAAGTTTGAATATCATCGGCCGATGAGGGCAGTCGCTTTAGACCCTGGATATTCTAGAAAAACATCTAAAAGATTTGTTGCTGGTGGGTTAGCTGGTCAATTATGTTTTAATTCCAAAAAATGGCTAGGCTACCGCGACCAGGTATGGACAAGTATGAGTATTGTGTACCTGGTTGAGAGTTTGGTTTTTGTTATTGAATGCTGCTGTGAATTTATTTGTTGAAATTAGGTTTTGCACTCTGGTGAAGGTCCAATACATGCTGTGAAGTGGAGAACGAGTCTCATTGCTTGGGCTAACGATGCGGGTGTGAAAGTTTATGATGCCGCTAATGATCAAAGAATAACTTTTATTGAAAGACCGCGGGGGAGTCCGCGTCCTGAGCTTTTGCTCCCTCATTTGGTTTGGCAGGTTAGTTAAAATGTTGACCCTGTAAGTTGATTGAATACTTTCAACTGTTCTTTTCATTGTGTTTATTATATTTTTGAATCTAGTGGTTTCAAAATTAACAACAATGTTTTGCTCTCTGGCTTTGTGGCATCCCATCACATCCAGGATGATACTCTCTTGGTTATTGGGTGGGGGACGTTTGTGAAAATAGCATCGATAAGAGCTAATGAGCAAAAGGGTGCCAATGGGACATATAGGCATGTTCCAATGTCTAGTATGAACCAGGTGGATATTGTGGCTTCTTTTCAAACCACCTATTATATTTCAGGAATTGCTCCGTTTGGTGATTCTTTGGTTATTCTAGCTTATATTCCTGTGGAAGAAGATGGAGAGAAGGAATGTAGTAGCACCATTTCATCAAGACAGGTATCTTCTCTTTAATTCTATGTGGACTTTATTGAATTATGAACTCTGATCCATATCTTAGTTCATCTCTTGCAGATAAAAAATGAATCTTGATAGCAATTTATTGTGAAATTAGGTCTTCACCTATTTAGATCCATGCAACAGTAAAAAAAACATTTATGGAGAAATACACACTGCTTATGTGTACGTGTATTCCTGAGGTCTTTATTCTAGTCTGGGGTCATTTTATCTTCAAGCTTTTACAGTTTTTTTAAGGTTCATGATTTTGCTACATCTTTTTAAACATCATAAATTCAATTTTTAGTATTTTACATCTTGAAAATGCTAGCAATCTTAACCATTTTTTATGTCATGGAGTTGTGCACTTCCATGGGCTTGAGGGTTCTGCTTTTTTTGGCTTCTTCCTTTTCTTTCTGACAATTACTGGTTTCAGGACAAGGCATGGGTTTTATGTTTCTTGTAGATATTTTATCTGTTTAGCAGTTTTTATTAATTGATCTTGTTCTCTTCAGAACCCAATCTATGGTTTTCGGTGCTTGCTTCTATGTTTGCTGTATTTCATTTATGTTGTTAGCATGCTTATGAATGGATTGTTGATAATGACATGTTTCTTCCCTGTGTGATTTAGCTCCATTCTGCAAATATTTTAGTTTTAAAGATGAAATCCTGTTTGCAAGTCACTTTTGTGGAAATAGGTAGAAACTGTATTTGCTAAATTATCTATTTTAATCAGGGCAATGCACAGAGACCAGAAGTACGTGTAGTTGCATGGAATAATGATGAACTTGCAACAGATGCCCTCCCTATACATCGTTTTGAGCATTACAAGGCGAAGGACTATTCCCTTGCTCATGCTCCTTTCTCAGGTTAACATATTGGATTATTTGAAATTCATGGTCTTTTATACCAGAGGACTACATTTGAATAGCTTCAATACCTTTTCATGTGAAAGCAGGTAGCAGCTATGCTGGTGGTCAATGGGCTGCTGGCGATGAACCATTATACTATATCGTATCCCCAAAGGATGTGGTGATTGCAAAGCCTAGGTTATCATTGATTCTTTCTCATATTTTAGCTTTTGAAGAGAGTCATTTTATTTCTTTGCTTGTGCTATGAGCTTATCGGTATTGATGGTTCCGATGGTGTTCTAAATTAATTTTAGAACACCTCTCAGTTCTAAATGATTCTTGATGTCTTTTCAAGAATAGGCAGTTTGAATTATATCCTGAATTATTCTCTTCTGTAATGTATCAACAGTTTTGTGAGTGCCTAGTTCGTTCTTTTAACTCATTTAACTCACCCATTCACCCTTCCAAATTGACACCTTATGATTCAAAGCATGAGCTTATCATGAGCATTATGTGTTAAGCATCTAAGCTTGGATTTATCAAAACAATCTGAAGTTCTGCAACTTCCCCAATCCACCAGCCTGGGCATGTGTTTGTTTTTGTTTTCTCTTTTGGTTTTCAAGAGAACTTAATTTATTTTTCTATGTTAGGGATACTGAAGATCATATTGCGTGGCTTCTAGAACATGGTTGGCATGAAAAAGCATTAGAAGCAGTTGAAGCAGGTCAGGGCAGGAGTGAACTCATTGATGAGGTATTTTGGTTTATTTATCTGTTAGACAACGTTAAAAGATTTAGAGGTTTGCCATGTCTCGTACAACAAATACAACATATAACTTCTGTTATAATTAAATAAATGACTACATTTTGTTAATCTTGATTGTAGAGGAAGACCTTTTTGCAACTGTACAGAAACTAAATTTTTTCATTGTTGTCTCTCTTTAAGTACACCTTTATGAACTAGCAATTTCTGCATATAATTTGGTGTTGCTTTGTAAAAATACAGCTCTGTCTCCCCTCTCCTCTTCCTTATCAGGGCACAAATGATCAAATGAGTTTTGTTTCATTTTTCTTTATGGTTATAAATCTAGTTTTTAAATTTTCCTTTGCATGTGCTCGTAAATTTCAATAGTCACACATTGTGTGATAATGCTAAGCATTCAGTTTATTTGTGCTTGGTTTCCAGGAATTTAAAGATTGGAAGCACAATATTGATTGATGCATGCATAGTAAACAGTTCTTCTGGATAATGGTTTCTTCAATTTGTGTGGTATTTGAAGTCTTAAGCATTGTGATGCCCTGTCTTACCCACTCATTTCTTTTCGTCAATATGTTCTTTCAGTTTTAGGTTATAAAGCTTTCATGCTGCAGTTGCATGTAATGATTATCTTTCATTTTAGAAAAAGAAGCATGCAGGGTAGATATCTTCTTGTTAATTTTTTCTTTGTCCTATGTGGTCCTCCTTTGAGATCCATGTTAGTTTGAAGTGAGTAATGGCTTAAATTTTTATGCTATAAGCACAGGTGGGATCCAATTATCTTGATCATTTGATTGTGGAAAGGAAATATGGTGAAGCTGCATCTTTGTGTCCCAAATTGTTGCGAGGATCTGCTTCGGCTTGGGAGAGGTAAGATTTAAGAAAAGCAACTAATTTGATATCTCCTCTGCATTCCTTGGTAATAACTGACTAGAGGCTTCCTTTTGCAGATGGGTTTTCCATTTTGCGCATTTGCGTCAGCTTCCTGTGTTGGTCCCATACATGCCAACAGAAAATCCAAGACTTCGTGATACTGCCTATGAGGTTAGTGGAATGAAAATAACTTCAGGCAGTTCCTTTCATAACTTCTCTATTGCATTGGCTCATGATCTAGGTATTTTTGATGCACAGGTTGCTCTTGTAGCTCTGGCAACAAATCCGTCTTTTCATAAAGATCTCCTGGCAACTGTCAAATCTTGGCCAGCTGTGATTTATTCTGCATTGCCTGTTATATCTGCCATAGATTCTCAGCTAAATACTTCTTCAATGACTGATGCACTCAAGGAGGTTGGTCAGAGAACCGGTATGTGCTGTTTGATTTCTGAAATTTAATGTTGCATGTCACTAATCACAACTCCTTTTGATATCAGGCACTAGCAGAGTTATATGTAATCAATGGGCAATATGTGAAAGCCTTTTCACTTTATGCTGATGTAAGTATGTTCCTGTGAATATGCAAACAAACAAAGCAGTGGTTTTGTCTGTTTAAAATGATTCAGGAAACAAGGTGTTGCATTAATTTTATTTGACATATTTATTTGTTTTCTTTGTTGGCTTTCACCTTTCAGCTTATGAAGCCAGATATATTTGACATATTTATTTGTTTTCTTTGTTGGCTTTCACCTTTCAGCTTATGAAGCCAGATATATTTGACATATTTATTTGTTTTCTTTGTTGGCTTTCACCTTTCAGCTTATGAAGCCAGATATATTTGATTTCATTGAAAAACACAACTTAAATGATGCCATCCGCGAAAAGGTATGACTGCAAGATAAGGTGAAGTAGCTGTTGTCTGTTTTGTTTTTGTGGTTTTCCTACTCTGTTGTCATTGTTATGTAAGATCAGATTTGGATCTCCATTTGAAATGTTGGGTTTGAGCCTAAATTGTTGTCTCCAAGAACAACCTTTTAGATATTTACTATATGCCTTTATTCCTGCT
>NW_011500182.1:72257-92921 GCF_000495115.2 Populus euphratica | reverse complement strand
TTCCTGCTGGCATTTTGACTGTCACGAATATGTATTGAAGTTAATTGACCTCAAAGGAGCCTTATTATTGATTTTTTGAATCTGAAATTTTTATGCTTTCTGCATATTGTTGCAAAAATTGATGGTTTTTCTTTTTTGCTTTCTAGCTTTTTTAATTATTCAACCTGTTCTTATTTCATCATGTGATTGACTCATTCTTAATTCTTTTGCTTGTGCTTGTTCAATTACAGGTTGTCCAACTGATGATGCTTGATTGCAAGTGTGCGGTTCCTCTATTGATCCAGAACAAGGACTTAATTTCTCCTCCTGATGTTGTCTCCAAACTGTTGAATGCCAGCAATAAGTGTGATTCAAAATATTTCTTACATTTATATCTTCATGCATTATTTGAAGCAAATCCACATGTTGGAAAGGATTTTCATGATATGCAGGTATGGAGAAGGCTGGCTATTTATTTTTGACACTGTTTCTTTTTCTATCTATAATGTGTTAAACTCAATGAACAGTTCCTTCTGTAAAGGTTCTGGTTTCTTTTACAGTTTTACTAGTAGTAGTGGAAAAGGACATGATAATCTTGAATGCTGTGACCTTAGTGTCAAAATTGAAGTGACATGAACAGAGACATTCACTAATTCTTATTACAGTAATATATACATTGTGACATGCCATGAAAATGTGTTGTGGATTGCATTGATGCAAGTAAGCTGTACATGGCACCTTGTCACAATATCATTTTTGTCTTAGCTGTTCTATCTGCCAATTTGAATTGAAGTGCCATCATGATCAAGTCACTCTTGTCAAAATGGGCTACTTGTTCCACAACTCTGCATCTTGTTGTCAAGCTTCAGTTTAGTAAAGGTCTTGTTTTTATTCTTTCTTAAGCTACAAGATCCATTTTTAATTGTTGAGAGGAACCATGACAGGGGTTTCTCCCAAACGATTCATCCCATTCCAATTGCTGACAAAAATGTTGATGTCTCAGCATTTGGTCTTATTTTTAGCTGCTCGATATGTAATGATTGACATGTCTGTGCAGTCTGCAATATGTAATGATTGATGTGACCTTTTTATTTTTATCGAGACAGGTAGAGCTTTATGCAGATTATGATCTGAAAATGCTACTTCCTTTTCTCCGGAGCAGCCAACATTACACCCTCGAGAAGGTTTGAACAGTCAAAAAACTGTCAATTATGATGTTTTGTGTCAATGGATGTCAATTCTTCCTGTAGTTATTTACTAATGAATTGATCAGTTGAACTCTTCACATCTCAGGCATATGACATTTGTGTCAAAAGAGATCTTTTAAGAGAGCAAGTCTTCATACTTGGAAGAATGGGAAACTCTAAAAAGGCCCTAGCTGTCATCATAAACAAATTAGGGGACATTGAAGAGGTATTTATTGTATTTGGCTTGAAACAATCAGATGTTCTTCTATTTCTTTTTTGTTTTTTGTTGCAAGTATGGGCGGCAATAAGAAAAAAAACATTATTGTGGCTGCAGGCTGTAGAATTTGTAACTATGCAGCATGATGATGATCTTTGGGAAGAATTAATTAGGCAATGTCTTCACAAACCTGAAATGGTACGTTTAGGACTTCTACTGATTGCTGTTGTTCTTCACGCATTATGTCATGCAAAATATCTATATGTTTGTTGAGTTTCCTTCTCTTTTCTGCAACTTGGCAGGTAGGGGTATTGTTGGAGCACACCGTTGGCAATCTTGATCCTCTATACATTGTAAATATGGTCCCCAATGGCTTGGAAATACCTCGGTTAGTGCACCTGATAACTTGTTTTGTTTAATTTCTCATTCAATCCTTCCCTGCTCTTAAATGGAAGTTTTGCAATCTAGCTGTTTTGAAAAACAAGGACAACATCTAGCTGCATTGTAATCCAAGGTATTTTAAAGTAAATTACCCATGGCTTAGAATCAATGAGGCTAGCTTGCAAATAACCTTATTGAGAAGATACAAAAACAGATTGACAGAAGGCATTATACATGACTAAACCTGCAAACACATGATCCCCATGTCTCCTACGGAATACTGATTCCTGATGACCCCCGCCTAATAAAATCCAATATGAAGTAGCCTGCCCCAAGTTAGCCAGTTTTCTAAGTAGGATTTAAGGAACCATAGTCCTCATCAAATTAGAATACTTTCTATTCTCCCTTTTGGATGTGAAATTCATTATGATTGATCAGTGTTACATATAAAATAGCCTAGATACTTTTGAAAGCTGTAATAGTTTTTATTTAGCATTAAGAAACGAGTTCTGAGCCAACTACACAAAGGAAGCTTTATATTTGCTCATCATGTTTGATGATGGACTGATTTCCTATTAGCTTCCTTGTACTCTGTTTTGGTATGGAAATGCTAACTAGATTATGCTTCAGGGTGACACTGTTCATCATGTGTAATTCTTAACTATATGCAATGTTGCTTTCAGGCTTAGGGATCGTCTTGTCAAAATTATCACTGATTACAGAACTGAAACGTCTCTGAGACATGGGTGCAATGATATTCTCAAGGTATCATGCTTCATGTACCTTTCCTTTTCATCTGAATAGAACAATTTTGTCTACTTGCTAACGTTCTGATGCTGTTTTGAGACATACAGACTGATTGTGTAAATCTCTTGATCAAATATTACAAAGAAGCAAGAAGGGCTCTTTGCTTAAGCAATGAAGAAGAAGCTCGAGTGAAAAGGGATGGCAGAGGGGATTCTCAAGCAATTTGGAGAACAGTAGGTGCAAGAGCCATGGAGGTTAAGTCAAAAACCAGGGGAGACACAAGATGTTGCATGTGCTTTGATCCCTTCTCTATACTAGATGTATCGGTTGTTGTATTCTTTTGCTGCCATGCTTATCACATGTCTTGTCTTATGGATTCTATGCATACTGTAAGTGGAAAAAAAGGGAGTGGAGCAACTTCCAGGATGTCAGAATATGACTATGATAGCAATGATGAGGATGACTACGATGATGAAAACAACAACGATTCTGGTGTAATTCGGTTGAGATGCATCTTATGTACTACTGCTGCAGGTTGAGATAGTAATGGGTTACCTATAGTTTTTTTCTTTTCTTTTTCGCTCCGGGTGGGTGGTGGGGGTGAGGTGGTGTTGTGGTGGTGGTTGTGTGTGTTAGCTTTATTTTTCATGGCGTTCATTTCTTGTTTTATTTTTTTCCTGTTCATATATATCATATGTTGTGCTATTCATCAATTGTTCAATTTTGGCTGAGCTAGGTTTTTGTCAATTGATTTGTCATAATTTATTGTAGTTATTTTCGGAAAAGGTTAAATTATTATTTTTTTGGCTGTTTTGCGGAGATTTCAATTGTATTATTAAATTTGTATAAAAGATTGGAATTGGATGAATCCGTGACCCTTGAAATTTTATTAACAATTTTACTCCATTTTTGATTGAAAATTCTCGAGTTATTCTCAATTGTTGATGCAATGATTTGTGGGGTGGGCGGGGAAAATTATGAGTCCTGACGAGGGACTCTCCCTGAACCTTTCCAACTCCTTTTTTTCCCTTGCAATGCTAAGATCTGCTTTTTGGAAATAAATGAGATTTCTATTAACTAAATTTCACGAAAGTCTGACCTGATATGGTGACGTGCTTTAATATGGATGGCTCCATTGCGTGATCTTTAACATTATCTGGAGGGGTTCTCTGTTAATCTTGGCGTGTAAAAATCTCTATTAATAGGTAGGTAGTTAGGGTACATAAACCTCGGCTGCTTTTGAAAGATCATTAGAACACCAGTGTCACAACAAGATTGCGAATTCCTGATTGGAAAGGTCTGGGAATAAGCTGCTCAGTAATGTTGTAATAATGAAAACAAAATCACAAAATCTGAAGACAAGAAACTTCAGAATATCAACACCAAGTAAACCTGATACCTAATGATTTACAGATTTCAACTGATGAAAATGGCAAAATCATTGTCATTTCTTCTGTTGTTTGTGTTAATTCTTCTTAGTACTCCTGTATCTCTGTTAATTCTTCTGGTCGTTGACCAAGACAGCCATACATAGAAGTGACAGAACCTCCACTTTAGATCATATTAACCATAAACTTGAGAGTTTTGTCACATTCAATCGAACCTAGTCTGATTAGGAGTCAAAGAACAACAGAAGATAATTTCTGAAAATAGGGCCTGGAACAAGAAATCCTAACCGTGCATTATTACTGAATAATCTCCTCTCCAATTCTTGCCTTTCTAAAAAGAATTACAATCCTTTAAACATGTCTGAAACCGACCCTTACAAGAAAGGAAATTAGAATTTCAAAATAAAAATAAAATTCAAAATTAATGTTGAAAATAAAAAAATTAAACAAGAAAACAATAAAACTAACAAAATTAATATCTTTTAGGCCTTTCTTGAAAGTCTTCCTAACCTTAGCTAGTGAGGTTTGTTGGCCTTTTATAGAACAAAACCTATACAATTTTTCTATAAAATTTTAGTGTAATTTAACTGTTAAATTAAAAGTTTTTTTTTTTATCAAATAAGTTACCTAACGTAATCAAACTTTTTTTTCAGATTTAGACCAATCCTACCGATCCATAAAAATATCTCATATGACTCAATTGCAATGTATTCATATCCATTCCAAACCTCCTATATCAAATATGCTTTGACATTTAAGCTTTGAAGTTAAGCTAAACTAGCTTACCTATCTTTATCCATGTAGGTGGAGGGAATGATATTATTACACTATGAACTAAAAGACAACAACATTTCCCTATTCTTTTATACTATGACCATATACTTATGCGTAATAGGGACATGAATAGTGTATATGAGTGGTCTTTTTTTTGGGTTTTTTATTAGTTATTTGTTTAGGGAATATTTTTTTTTTTATTTCACCCTCTTATATTATATACAAATAAATTAAAGCATGGTAATTCCTTTCAATTCATATGATTCATTGTATTTGTAGTGTTGAAGAATGCTCTTATTTTGAATTGATACTCAATTTTTGTACAATAAAATTTGATTTTTTTAATTAAAACATTAGAAAAAATATGGATAAAATTTAACACATAAACAAAGAGCCAAACCTTTTTTTTATTTTCTTTATTGTAGAGGTTGTCAAAAAGTCAAGGCAAGAGTTTTTTTAGATTTAATGATCATTTTTTCAATCTATTTTCATCTAAAAATACTTGATAAACACATTAAAAATCCTAATAAATCAATTTCTAACCTCAAAATACTACTAAATTTGTTAAGTAACACAAAATTAAATAAAAAAATAATTCTTCTTTAACCTTGATTTACTTTTTCAGCAAGATGGAAATTTCAAAACACCTTAGTAACACTCCTCTTGTTAATATAAAACTTTCAACACTAAAATTGATCTTTTTCATCATAAAAATATGGCCATCATAGAATTTTCTTTCTCCTTCTTTATTTTTCAACCACATTCTCTCTCCTGTTAAATTCTAGAGACTAAAATTTAAAACAAATGAAGTTTAGAATTGAAAAGTTAAAATCTCATAAAATAAAGGTGAAGAGCGAAAAAGTGGAAAAAAAAGGTTAGAAATTGATTTATTAGGACTCTTAATTTGTTTATTAATTTTTTTTTATTTTCATCAACCTATCTTTGTAACTTTACATGTTTGGTAGGACTCATTCGATAAGCTACCTTGTTAGAGAGCTTAACACCTATAATGAAATCAATGCAATACTAAATATCTTTTATCGGGGGAAGTTCGGGTGATATTTCTTCATAAACTATATCGAGCAAATGTTGTGCTTCTAGAGGCAACTCATTCATTTCAACATATTTCTCAAAAACAACAAAAGCATAAGCCAAACCCACTTTATCACCATGTTTTTTCATTTCAGATCAAGTAATCAAAAGTATTTTTACCCTTTGAGAAGATTTAAAAATAAATACAGATTTAAAAGGACTTATAATAATTTTTACAATATCTTTCACAATACAATAAATATTTTTGAAGCCATCATGCTGAACATTCATATAATATTCATATGGATGACCAAAAAAATAAATGGAATGTGTTAATAGGTATTACATTACATTAAAACTGATTAGAATACTTTTTCCTAATGGAAATTGAAACAAGACACATATTTATTACCTTTTGTTTATGCTTTTTTTCCGGCCATCTCAATTTGTAGGGTTGAGGTGAATCTTAAACTATAACTTGTTTACCATATCAATAGATACAATATTATCATAAGCACCATTATAAATGATCATGTCATAAACTTTCCTATTTGAAGTATTATAGGTATAAAAATTTATGCAATGAATCTAATCTTCACTCTTTTAATGAACATCACTTAAACTTTACTTAATGACAAGTAACTCATCTTGACCAATGTAAGTTAATCCATATTTTTGATTCAATTCATTTAACAACTTATCTTCCTTAGCTATCTCTTTTTATATAACAACAGTGATTTTGTGATTTTGATAATAACAAATAATATGTCATACCTTTGACATTTAAAACACTTCTTTTAATTGAAACTTGAGGAACCAACTGTTTTTGGACTAGTCTTAACACTTCTTTTCTTTAGAGCCTTAAAAACAAAAGATTTCGCTGTTGTAATATTCTCAAAGAATAAAGTACTCTCTCAATTGAAAGTGCTCTTCTTAGATATAAATTTCTAGTTAGTCTTTCTATCATTTTTTTTTTATTTTTTTCCCACATTTAAAGTAAGTCTTCTCACATCATTAAATGTCCAATAAAGTTGCAATTGAACCATATTAAAAATCTCCTTTCTTAACCCATCTAAGTATCAAACTATTATTTATTTTCAGATTCAATAACATCACACTTTAGCATTAGCAATTCAAAATTCATAGTATACTTCTATGGTTAGTTCAAATTGCCTCAGATTATAAAACTTGAGAAAATTATTTTGTCGTAGTGTTCAAGCAAAATCTCTTCTCAAGCTCTTTTTCTTCTTCTTCTCCCAATACTTGATCTTGCTTTCGCCCTCACAAAACCTTTTCTTCATAATATTCTCCTACCATAATAAATCATATTTCTTGAGTTAGTCACTAACTTCACTTTTCTTTCATTAGGATACTCTTTAAAACCAAAAACCCTCTTAACAGTTTAAACCCAATCAATTAACTTGTCATGTTGTATTTTACCTTCGAATTCAAGAATATCAGTTTTCACGTTAGAATCTTCAAAATGTCTTATATTCTTTCTTTTTTGATGCTAAAAAGAAGAAATGTCACTAGCATCATAATGTGGTTTGTGATGAAAATAACTAACATCGTTCTCATTATTGCTAGAGAAACTAATTTCAGTGTTATTCTTATCATCATCATCATCATCATCTAGATTCCTATATCATTCAAGACACTCCTAGAGTTACTAGATTTACCTTCTCATTTCATGAATATTCCTCTTGAATTCTTGCAAATGATGTTCATGAATAACCATGATTATAAATCTTAAGCTCTGATACTAACTTGATACTGAGTTGGTATAAATATGAAAAAGTAATAGGTCACTCACACAAGTGATAGTTTTTGTTCACCATTTTGAAGTACAAAGTCAAAGAGATACATATATAATTAACTCATAACTCTAAAGATACATATCAAATCATTACTTTAGAGAAACAAAGTTGAGGGATAAAGTCCACCACTCACAAAGGAGATACAAAACTTGATAGATTACCAAAATGTCAAGTCAAAAACTTCAATTCAGATTTTTATAGGGGATCCTAATACATGGTTTGATTCAACATTATATACTTGAAACAACCCTTTAAACCTAGAAAAATACCAAAATGATATAGTTAAGACCTAAATAAATAATTAATATCACTTGTTTTTTTACTTATGAGAAACATAATTAAACACTTAAAAAACTTAAAAATTAAAACAAATACAACTTCTTATAGAAAACTCCAATGCATGCATGGGTGGACAATCTTCAAATATCACATTCTCAATTTGAAAATCACATAGAATAAGCTTACTTTTCCATGCAATGAAGAGATAGGAACTTGCAGTTAAACTTGGCCCAGACTGATATTAAATATCACCAAAGACTTCACTCATTTGTATTGTCAACTAAACTCAAATAAACCAATATCAATAGGAACTTTTCAGTTTGGTTCATTTGTTTTATGTTTTAGTCCATATAATTTAAAAGGGGAGAGAATATGGCTGAAAAATAGATTATGAGAGAGAAAGGAGACTAATGGCCGCATTTTGGAGATGAAAAGGATTAATTTTGGTGTTGATGAATATTCTTTTGATAAGAAGAGTGTCATTGAAGTGTTTTTGATCTTCTATCTTAATGGATAAAATAAATTAAGGTTAACGAAGAATTTTTTTTATCTAATTTAATTTTGTGTTTTTTTAACTGATTTAGGGATTTTATCGTTAGATATTGGTTTACATGGATTATTAGGGTGTTTATTACTTTTTATTTTATTTTTTAAGATCAATCTTTTTTTTTTGTATTAGCCGAAACCCTATAAAGAAAGAAACCAAGAAAAACAAGAGAATGAATCCTAGATATGACAAGATCTAATGAAAATCTTAGAATTACTTATAATAAGAAAAATTAAAGAGATATAACTTGAAATTAGTCGTGCTCTCATACCAAAACCAATGCAAAATTATTCCTTAGATTGCTAATTTGAGGTTTAAAAAAAAAATTACAACTTGAACCAACAAGAACCTTGCCTTGGAAAAATAAAATTATATGCAATTGATCACCACCACCCTATGTCTATAACGAGACGTGAATAAAAAGTATAGTTCACAACAAAATTGATCAGTTATTTAAAGAGTTTGCAAGTTCAATCAACAACTTAGTATGAGGATCACTTAACTACATAAAGAGAAATAAAACACACAATATGTGGTAACTTTAGAGACAATGCCATATTTAACAACTAGTTTATATAATAGAAAACTAAACTTAATTTTACTTAATAAACCAAAACTTGATAAATAAGCCTTAACACATTAACTTAAATGTTTCAGGTCCTAAAATAAACTAAAAAATAAATAAATAATAGTGAAACTAATTAAAACAAGATCAAAGTTGAATTTTATAATTTACTGGTAGAATCAAAACCTAATTTCAAATAAATAGTTCTTTTTTTAAAATGAATTAAAAGGATTACTATATATCAGTAGTAAGATGTGGATATCTATCTCTTATTATAACTGGAATCGTATCAAAATTCATTATATAAATCCAGTTATGGTCAAAATAGTAACTAAAAATCAAAACTGAAAGGTTTAATTTTTTTTTTTTAACTTTTCTATAATGTTTGGATGCTTAATAAGCTCCTCTTGAACATAATTGAAATTAATTAAGGCTTGTTTTTTTTTTTTTACTGTACTCTTGAGGTCCACCTTAAGTTATCTATCTCGAAGAAATCCATTAATTATTTCTTTGAACTTCTTTGCTATTAATCTTATAATTGGACCAATAAAACTTATCTCTTAATGTTGAAGCTAGGACATCACATTGCCTCTTGGATCGCAGAGTACAATGGTAAACTTACTTCTAAGATTGACAACAACATTGGCTAACTCAGTCTAAGTTCTGGTTTATGGATGAGCCAACAAATTGGAACTGTAATAACACAAATAACAGAATCAAAATTCATTGTAAATTCAACCTCCGTAAATCCTACTAGACTGGGTCGTTAAATAAACTCTGTTGTCGCGAAAGAGAAACTTAAAACCAGATACTTTATTCTGTAACCGAAACCGTATATTTCCTAATAAGACTGTATTTTCAACTTAAGCTTTCTGATGATTTATGCTGGTGTATTAAAGTTAATGAATGTAACACCAGTCATAAAATGAGAGAAGTTCCATGATGACTATGCTAAATGGTGCCCACATGTCTGAAGTCTGTGGATAGAAGATTCGTATCATGGCAAATTACTTTCCCCACTACTTGGATGTCGATAGTCCTAAGCTGGTTCCACAAGGCCGAAGTCATAGATACCCTTGCATTTTGGACTAGTGGATGGTAAGCCTGCCAGTACTAACCAGTGAAAACATTTACTGTCACAACTCTTGGAATTGGTCAAAATCTAAATTTTGTATGAGGAAACTGTATCGGATACAGGACACAAACTTCAGCATTAATACAACAACATTTCATTCGGAGTAGACAGACCACTTTCCTTAGTTTAAACAATGTTAACGACGGACTTCGATGCAAATTTGGTTCCCTTTCTCTTTTGTCCTTTCCTTCTGGCTTTACTTGCAGTCATTCAGTTCAACAGTAAACTGGCAAGATCAATCCATTTTAATGTCTTGTGCCTCAGGTCTACCGAAGAAGATGACATGATACTTTTACGTAACCTGTAAGAATTAGTCATTTGCTCTGTAACTTCTACCCACAATTAAAATCATGGAAAATTTTGTCCTATGATGAATCCAAAGTTAAGGATAGAAGTCTAACTTGTTTTTATAATATATTATTCTTGTTACGATGTGCTATGCATGTGATTGTCGAGTCCAAATGAACCTGTAATAGTACAGCCATTTTCCAATCACTGTTACTGCGAAATATTCATTTTGTGACAAATGTCAAGTAATGAATGAATTCTTTTCAGGTTGCATAGTTATTCTCCGGCAAACTACAAATTTGCCACATAAGAGGCAACTGGAAATCCCGAACATGGTTTAGCAGTACTGAGCTGAGGGAAAACCGAATGTTGAAGCTATATAACCGGATAGCAGTGACTAAATATTTGTAGCTCAAAATGGAAGGGCCATCATTTCAGCTGTTGCTGGGGTTTCTGATGCTCACAACGATATGTGCATCGGCAGCACATCTTAGGACCACAATGAGGTTTGGTAGGATGAGATGGTACGAGGAGAGCAGTATGGCCTCCGTTAATGCGATCTCACCAGAATTTGAAGTCTATAACTACACGCAGTCATTGGATCATTTCAACTTTAAACCAGAAAGTTATGCTACTTTTCAGCAGAGATACATATTGAATTACAAATACTGGGGTGGGGCAAATACCAGCTCACCCATCTTTGTTTATCTAGGTGCAGAGATCGATGTAACACAAAATCTTTATTTATCAATTGTTGATCTTGCTGCTCGTTTTAAAGGTTTGCTGTTGTATATAGAGGTAATTAGTAAGCTTCATGAACTAGGTTGCTCAAATAATTATTATTATAGAAATTTATTTATATATATATACACGCATTACAGATTATTATAGAAATTTATTTACATATATCTCTCATTACAGAATTGCAATAAGAAATGGTAATATTTCCTATTACAGCATCGCTATTATGGAGTCTCAATGCCTTTTGGATCGGAAGATGAAGCATTCCAAAATTCCAGTACCTTTGGATACTTGAGTTCTGAACAAGCAATGGCAGATTACGCGCAGGTGATAATAGATGTTAAGAAGAATCTGTCAGCAGAAAACTGTCCTGCTATTGCAGTTGGAGGATCATATGGTGGAAGTAAGTGAGACGCTTAGACTTCAGATATTTGTTATTGATAAATTCCTGTCCTGAAGGCTGATCTTTTACTAAATATATTATACAGTGCTTGCATCGTGGTTTCGTCTAAAATATCCTCATATCGTCATCGGTTCTTTGGCATCATCCGCTCCAATACTCTACTTCGATGATATCACACCACAAAATGGATATCATGTTACTGTTTCAAGAGATTTCAGAGTAAGAAATCAATCCAGTAATATTGAAAAATTTAGATCTATCAATATTTCTAATGATAATTATATAGCCAGTGGCTATAGGAAACCAGTGAGAGCTGTTACAACACGATACAGCAGTCCTGGGCTGAGATTGACCGAGTTGCTTCTGAAACAAACGGGCTTCTAAATCTGAGCAATATCTTCATCACTTGTAGGTAAAGAATAACATACATCTTGTGCCCCTCTAAACTCAGCCGCCCCAACGCTTCCTGGAATTTTATTCTGATACGGACCTTGTTTTGTTCCATTCCATGTTCAAGTCCTTTGAACTCTTCAAAAGATCTCAAGGTCTATACAAAGATCGCATACATGTGGGCGGCTCAGCTAGACAACCCTCCATTATATCCAGTCAATAAAATATGCAGTGCCATAGATGGAGCACCATCTGGAAGTGATATTCTTGGTAGAGTTGCTGCTGGGGTCAGTGCTAGTATTTTTGGAAATTATTCATGCCACAGTGCATCTAGTTCAGGATTAGGCAGAAAGAGTGCATCGGCATGGGAATGGCAGGTGCTTATAAATCCTTTATGTTTTCAATCCAGTGTTTCTTGCGCAATTTTGTTTTCATTCACTCCACAAAGTTCTTTTGCATCTTTCAGACATGTACTGAGATGGTATTCCCAATGGGATATGGTGAAAATGAGACAATGTTCCAATCAGACCCTTTCGATATAAACAACTACACCGAAGAATGTGTTGATGCATTGGATCACAGCTGAATTCGGTGGACACGTAAGCTTTTCCTTCCGAAATTAAAACATAAACCTATCTTTTATCTCAGCAACAAATTAATGTCACTGTTCCAAAAATCTTTTCAGGACATAAAAACTGTACTAGGAAATTTTGCAAGCAACATCATTTTCTCAAATGGACTCCGAGACCCATGGAGTGCTGGAGGGTAAGGAATCAAACTTTGATCCCTTTTTACTTAGCCACATTGCGAATTTACTCTTTTCTAATTATTTCGTCTGTTCCTTTTTATTTGTACTCAACTGCAGAGTTTTGGAGGCCATTTCAGATAGTGTCGTTGCATTGTATACAGAACAAGGTACCGTACTACCCGTAAATTGTTTGGGTTTGTAAACAAGTAAATATTATTTTTATGGTATTTATTTATCTCATGTAAAGATAGTATATTTAAGATACAATTAAATTTTTTAAATTTTTGAATGAAAAGAATAAAAAAATAAAAAAAAATAATATTTTTTTTATAGTAATAGGTTCAGATAAACTTATAATGACGTATATAATTATTAATAAAATAATATAACTGTTATATTTTTAATTAAATTGAATTGCTCTTATTCATTTATTCCAATAATTACAAATATTAAAATTATTATGAAAATCAATAGCAAAACTCAAAATTAATTATGAAAATAAAAAACTTAAAAAATAATTAATTTCATTGATAAATTAAATTTGAAATGTCAAGTGCTGATATTATAAGTATTTATTTAATAATTTTAAAAATCTCACTAGAAAAGCGCATTTACAATAATTTTTACTTGATTTATTATATAATAAAAATACATATTTATAAAAAAAAATTTAAAAATATTTCTTTTCAATATAGGATATAAATCTTTTCTTTTTCATTCACTTAAAAACTATTCTGATACATACTTCTTTTGTCATGCTGAAAGTGTCTGAATTTCATTGTTAGGTACAGTAATTTTGAATGGTATGTTTTTATTTTGGCGATTAGGATCCCATTGTCTGGATCTTTATCCTCCTACTTCGAGCGATCCTGACTGGCTGGTAGCATTACGAGACAAAGAGAACAAAATTATTGCATATTGGCTTGCCGAGTGCTATGCCAAGCTTAATTAGCAATAACCAGGCCTTGCAATAAAAGCAGCCACAAAATTTTTTTTATTTTACCTAAGCAAGAATGTATCATCACCTGAGTAAAATAAACATTTCAATGATTACCATGCTAAGCCTGCAAGTAATGGTGACAACAGAAGTGGATATTCTCATTTTTAGATTCTATTGAGGAAACAGTATGAGGCCAGATTGATGGAGTTTTATCAAGTATCTTACAACAACTTTTCTTTCAGAATAGGCCGAGTGCCTGACCAGTTTCGGCTTTCCTTTTTGATAAAACCAGAACAATGGCATTAAAAGGCCAAGCTGCTGCTGAGAGACAGAGCTCAGCCCGTCCTGTAACATGTACGGATATTAAATAGCAATATCGTACAAAACCAAAACATTACAAAAACAGAAGAAGAAAGTATGGAATATGATTTCTAACAATGATATGCGCACCACTCCAAAAGAAGGTATTTTGAGAATAGTTAACGAATTGAACATGAGACACCTCAGAAGAAACCCTACCAAGAAAAAGCTCGGCACAATACCTTCAAAGTGTTGCAGCAGAATAAGATGAGATGACTAGTAATATACACTCCCTTCCTAGTTCTTTATGTAATGCTGTAGAGGAGTTTAGTGCTTAGCAGGATTAGTTCGAGTACAAGGTGGGTGGTAAGCTAGTGTTATGTCTAATAATTCTCGGGGTTTTGTGTTTTGGAGGAGATCAGACTGCTTCCGTTGCACTTTGAGTTTGGGTACAAGACTTGAAAAAGTTGGGGGAGGATGGCACGACAGGGACACTTAAATACTCATAAATCCAGAGTTACTGATCGAAATCAATTTGTTTATTCTTATTTCAATGTAAAATTTCTCTCTTAATGAGTGTTATGTATCTATAATAGTCCAGCAATTGTTGTTGTTGTTTTTTTTTAATGTTCTGGAAGCTTTCCAAGAACTTTTTTGTGAGCCAATGCCAGTCAGTGAATGACTTGCTTTGAGGTTTATATAGCTGTCTTCACTAATACATGTTACACAAGAAGTACATTTTATGGCATAGTAAAACCCGGACATAGTACAACAAGATCATTTTATGGCATAGTAAAACCCACCGCTGAAGATCACTAGCTATTTATTAACCTGATAGAAACGGTGATCTAAGGGCTTATAGCTCCAGATAGAGTGGTCCTGTTTCAACCGTTTCTGGGCTTATGATTTTTACAACAATATATGCTTCTGCAGCAAATCCTAGGACCGCATATGGATTCGATGGGATGCGAGAGTACTATTCAGGCAGTAGAGCGGCCTTGTTAATATCTTGCTCAGATTTGCAGTGTATAATTGTTATAAAATAGTTTGCATATGAGGTGGATGTACAAAGAGAATTTTATTTCATATTGGAAAGGTAAAATGTTTTGTTGTTTACATAAAATCAATACATTTAAATATTAGAAAGAAGAGTGGGAGGGAAATTCATATCCACATAATAACAGACCATAAGAATGTTACTCATATTCCCCTTATCCATTTCATTTACGCCACTTGATACTTGGTTATTTGACATTATATAAAATAATCATTGTTATCTTAAAATTAATTATCAATTATGCATGGAACCTCCTACCAAGCTATTTAGTTAATTTATCTAAAAAGTTGTGTTTTAAATTCTATAGATACATTAGCCTGGTTTGAAAAGGTGTTATTTTCTTTGTAAATATCAATTTTATATTGGCATAAATTAATTAGAAAACAATCTTTTTTCTCTACTTATTTTTTCTTTATAAATTTTCTATTCATGTTTATCAAAATAAAAACAGAAATTCTTAAAAAACTTATAAAAATTTGTTGTTTATAACTTTGTTATATCCTGAAGGTATATTACTTTAACCCTACAACAAATATAGTGAGAGCATTTAAAACTTTAAAAATAATAATATTTTAAAAATAATAATATGTAAGCCTTATAGTTTGTTTGCTATGTCCATAACAATAATTACACGCGGTGATAGATTATTTCAAAAATAAACTTGAAAGTTATGCTACTTTTTGGTAGAGAAACAACATAATAGAGATAGCAAAAACAGTACGAATTTGAGGACCCAACTGCATAAAATTAGAAGTAAAATTAAAAAAATTAAAAATTTAAAGATTAATAAAAAATAAAATCGAAAATATTTGAGATAAAGAACCAAAATAACAAAGGCACTGAAACTCATAGAGTTATTTTAAAATTTGACAAGAATAAAGTTAAATTAATTCAAAGAACCTAAATTTAATTGTGAACTTAATTGAATAAATCAAAAAATCGATAACTAAAATTAAAATAGAAGATTTTAAACTTAAATTAACCTAAACATCAAAATGACACCATTTCATTCAAGTTAAAGGTGCATTTTAGTGTTGTTATGACCAAAATAATGTATTTTGGATCAAAACAACATCATTTTGACAAAAAAAATTAACAAAGAAATATGTTAGATAACGCGTCGTGTGATACTGTTTATTATCTTCAATTTTTTATACTTGAAAAGCTGTCCGAATAACTACTTTTCAAGGATATTTAATGTATCATCTTTCCATCTAAATATCTTTTTTTTTATTATATAATTTTTGTTTTAATCTCTTTGATTTCTTGTTCATCAAAAATAAAAAATTTAAATTTATTAATTGCTAATCAATATATCGGAGGGTAATTTAGAAAAAAATTTAAATCTTTATGGAATGAAAAGATATGAAGATGAACTTGTTGGTCAGCAAAATTTTTAATAGAACTTAATCTTTTTGTATCTCAAAAAATTAAATTTGTTGATGATTTCTGTTTCGTATTGCAATGAAGTTTGCGTACAGAAAGCATTACCGAAATAGTTGAATCCATGTTTTAGAAACGATCCAGGTTCAGATTCAATTATAAAAAATACTTTTCGTTTAGTAAATTATTATATATTTTGGTATATTTATTTGGTAATATAAAACAAGAAAATTGGGTCCTTAGCTCAGTAGTAGAGCATTTGACTACAGATGAAGAGGCCACCGGTTCGAACCCGGTAGGGCCCTTTGTGAATTGTTTCCCCTGGAAACCAATTTAGTCTTTTTCTCTATGCTAATATGTCAAATCCATCCCTGTTTCAAATTTATCCCCAGTTGGGCCAGATTACAAATAAATCTTGAAGAGCTTATCCTAGAGAGAGAGAGAGAGAGAGAGTAAACTGTTTACAATCCCATTGACAAGTGCAGGGGCTTCATGGAAGTTTTTTTAAGGGATTGATTTATCAATTTAACATAAATAGAGGGGCTAAATTGGTGAACTTAATGAAACTAGTTACATTTGAACCTTGCTATTGTGAAAAAAGTGTCATCACTTTTATTCTTCGAATTTTAATCTCTAGAAATAATGCTAATTATTGGACAGTGACATGTTTGAACAAAAAATTAAAAAAAATAATTATTATTTTCTGCACACGTGTTCCTCAACACGAAGAAAAAGAAGGTATTAATATTGTGGAATATCATTTGTAGCTTTTCGTTAAAGCTGGAAAAGAGACTGTGTTTTTCCAATTCGTCTTTGTCTTTGGAATGGAATAGTGATATGTGATTACACGCGGCTTTTCTTTTGGACCACGCGTGAGTGTGAATGTCTTGTCGCTTTTCCCACCATTGAAAGCTGTCGAAGGATTCGGACACTCACGCTATTTACCTTCATGTGGCTCGTTAATGAGAATTGTTTCTAGTCTTTGTTTTGGATTGTTATTCTGGTGTCAAGTTTTATATATTTAAATTAAATTCATCCATGTTAAAATTGCAAAATTTATTAAATTGTTTTTACCTGTATGGTTAGATTTAAAAAATAAAATAAAATTAAATAGCGACAAGGAAGAAAATTGCAATCGTGTCATGCGAGGTAGAACCATCCCAATTGCCTCAGCCTATGACAAAGAAGGAATACCTAGAGACAACCAACACCAACACATCTATTGATGATTATAAAAACCAACAAAAAGACAATAATACTATGTATTTCCACTCCATTCTTTACATTACATAGCAATAAAACACAACTCGTGCTTTGTTTGAAAAGAAAATGAGTCCCTCCCTAAACACATGGACACCCCACTTAAAAACTATAACCCAATAAAATTGACACGGAGATAGAAATAAAGAAAGAAATCTCCTTAAAATCTTCATTTTTCAAGAATGGAGTTCCAAATGGTTGGCTTGTCCTCCTTCAATGGTTAGTTAAGTCTTTATAATTAATGCATTAATTTGATGATGTTTTTAACCTCAACCGGAAACACTAATTGTAACCCAATTCCGGTTATAGAAAAACCTCATTAAAAATCATCGAAGATTTCATTGTTGAAACCAAAACCAAGAGATCAAAACCTAAACAGCACTATCTTTTTTAGTTATATTCTAATTTAGACTGTAATTATTTTTAAAATTTAATTAAAAGTATAGTAATGATTATTTTTTAAAGTGTTTTTATATGAGAATATTTTTTATTTTTAAAAAATTATTTTTAATATCATCATATCAAAATAATATAAAAATATTAATTTAAAAAAAATAAAAGTTTTTTAAAAAAAAGTTGAATCAATTTTTAATTAAAAAAAAATAATTTTTTTTAAAAAAAAAGTTGAATCAATTTTTAATTTGCTTAGAATGTTTTTGAAACAAGTTGAGCAGGTAAAGAGATAATTAACTTCAAATTTCCTAGTGTGAAAGCAAATTAATTGTTGGGGACTGCTAGATACCTTCTCTTTGAAAAAGATTCTTCGTTGTTCCAGGAACTGGAGGTGAAAAGATTTCTGGTCACAAAGTTCATCCCCGACAGGCTTTTGTTTTGTGGGGTGCCGTGCTCTTGGTGGCGCAATATACTTTTGTGTAAGCTTCATGATTCCGATTCCAACGTGTGACACTGCTCTTGACTATCCCACATCTGTAGTGCCCTCGGTAGACGATGCTACAAAAAGCTTCCACGGCAACTGTACTCCCCGTTTCCTTGTAGTTAATTGCTTTCATACTTCATTTTTGAGGCGTTATCACTTCTCAATAAGTGAGGTGTTTGACTGATAGATCTTGGGCATGACCACAGAATTGATGCCTTCCGCGTGTTGTTGTTACTTGCTTCAAGTCAGCTAATTATGGTCACTAATCTGAATGACAGCTAATTAAATTATACAGTACAAGGAACGCAATGCCAGCTTTGTTTTCCAAATTCTTAAAATCCTAAGATCATACATTATAGATTTAATTATGTACACATATATTCTATTGAACAGTTATCAAGTTTGTATTTAGAGGAAAGCTATTGAATCATATAACAAAAGTTATGTTGAGAAACATATGATATTTTCTGGATAAAATTAAAAATTAAATTCATATAATAGAAGAAAGAGAAAGGTATTTCATCAAATATATGTTGCTATGAAATATGAATTAAATGAAATATAGTTGATCGGATAGTAATACAGTGGAAACACCTATTTTTCATTTTCAAACTTATTATTTAAACATGTCAATGTTAAAAAATATATATCTTCTAAACTCACTCTAATTAAAAAAAAAAGAGTTATTGCATTATTAAATTTAATAATTTTACCGATAAATTTTTTTATATGTATTTACACTAGCAGTTTTCTGTCGATAATTACACTAGTAGTTTGCCAACATGCATGTTACCGACGGACTTAAGGACGAAAAACAGTTCATTGAAAAAACTCCCACCAATATTTTATGGACTGTCGATGAGTCTGTTAGTAATAAATATACCAATGGATTTATAGATAGACAAAGCGCGCAAAAAATAATTTGTCCGCTTCATTTTATTGGTATATCCACCGGTAAATATAGCATATCACTAACATAATACCTTCTGTAATTTCATTGGTGCATTAACAATAATAATGACATTTGCAATAATTCTTTTCCAACTCTCTAGAATATACCGATGAAGTTGTGTCTTCAGTAACCCCATCAGTAATATTTTAAAAATATTTTTTAAAAAATAAATATTGAACAGAAGAAGACAAAAATTAATATGAAAATCAAATATTTATTACAAATTTAAACATTTATATGTTCAAATACAATAAATTTAAAAAAGAGATGGTGCTAGAGGAAAAAGAGGAGGCTGGTTGTCGTTAGGACCATAAGGTCAATTAGGGGTGTATATGAGTCATTTATATGTGATCTCATCTCTATTACCAATTAAAGAAGTTCTTCATAATCAGCAATGAGTCGTTCATATTTATCATTAAATGGGTTGTTTGATCTTGTACTTGTTGGTCTATGATTAATACTTAAAAGTGTATTTTTATCAAGGTTTTATATCATCATTTTACACTTGACGTATTAATAACTCCTTAGCTAGAATATATTTTATAATAATATATCTAATAATATAAGATACCTTTAATTTATGGTAAATGTTCATCTTAAATACAGGTCTACCACATAACTCATAGGATTGATTGATGAGTTTAACTACTAAAATTGAGAAGACAAATAGAGGGCTAAACTTAGAAAAGGAATGTTGGTTCAATCCAAACTAGAACACCATTCTGTTATTGGATCATAACTGGAGCTGTAGAACTTGGATTAATATCTACTCTATATATAGAAAAGCTAAGATATAAGTCTAAAACTTTCATGAGAGTACAAGATTCAAAAAGTTCATTTTCAAGTTCAAATTGTAGTAACAACGGAGAAGTTTGAATTTGTTCTGCATCCCAGATTTTGTTAAGTTTTTAGCTCATATTTCGAGTTCTAAAAGTCCAAATGCATTAATTTTTTTTTGTAGGAAAGTTGAGATAATTTCCTAGAACTTAATCTATTCAAATTCTAATGTTAGCAATGATATTTTGTTCAGATAAGAAGATAAGGATTGCCACCAAATCAAGATGTGGTCACCCATTCAACAATCAGTCAACAAATCAATAGTTTTAAATTTTGGTCTATAAAAGAAGGCATTTGTCATGCATTTAAGTATTTTAGTTTTCAGATCAAGATAATACTCTTTATTTCTTTTTTTATATTTTTGAAATGTTTAAGTTTTATTTCATGTTATATTTTCCTTAATTTCTTATTTATGCTTTTCATTTCCTTTACTATACTTA
>NW_011500182.1:71705-72149 GCF_000495115.2 Populus euphratica | reverse complement strand
GTGAAAAGGTTTCACTAATGGTGTTAAAATAAGTATAATATAAACTTAATATGGATTTCAATGCTTATATCCTAAACAACTTACTATTAATATGTCCTATCATTTTTATCTTATTAATTTTTAATACCTTGTTTGTTAAATAATTAATCTAGATTTCTATTGTATAACACTTGATATAACAAATACTTGGTACTTTCATAGCCAGTCGGAAAGAAACTTGATTTGTTGTTAATATAAGTTAGCATCAAGAATTTCTAACAATATTTAAAAGTTTGGTGTTACTTAAATAAGATAATTAATATGATTAATATGATATGATCATATTAATAATTTATAATGAGCTATTAATGACAAATCATACAATTGGAATCTTCTTTGTGTGTTTTTTAGTTGAGTAATAAAAAAAGTTTATATTATATTTATTTTTAATATCATTAGTGGATC
>NW_011500182.1:57860-71079 GCF_000495115.2 Populus euphratica | reverse complement strand
TGATTAGTACTTAAAAGTGCATTTTTATCATGGTTTTATATCATCATTTTGTACTTGAAGTATCAATAACTCCTTAACCAAAGCATGTTTTATAATAGATACTTGGTACTTTAGTTAAGGAGTTATTGATACTTCAAGTGCAAAATGATGATATAAAACCATGATAAAAATGCACTTTTAAGTACTAATCAATGACTAAACAAAGAAAAGTCAATCACAGCTTTCAAATCTTTGAAACTTTCAAACAGATAAGGATCAATATATCTTTATTGAATGCTATTAAATAGGTACATGCCCATGCTAAACTTTTGAAAGATGTATGCACTATGAAGAGAAAACTTAATATGAAAAAGAAAGTTTTTTTTAGCTGAATAAGTAAGTGTCATTCTTCAAAACAATAATGCTTTGAAATATAAAGACCCTGGTTATCCTATAATTTCTTGCTTTATTAGGGAACATAAAATTGAAAGAGCTTTACTTGATCTTGGAGCTAGTGTGGATTTACTTCTACATTCAATTTTTCAAAGTCTCAATTTAGGTGTGTTAAAACCAACTTCTGTAACTCTTTTACTTATTGATATATCTATAAAAATGCCTAGAGAAATAGTTGAAGATGTGTTAAAACAAGTCGATAAATTCATTTATCTTATGGATTTTATTATCTTGGACACATAACCTATTAAAGCATTTAATTATTTCCTGTTATTTTAGGACTTTTATTTCTTGCAACTTCTAACTTATTGATTAATTGTAGGAATGGACTGATGAAGTTATCATTTAGAAACATGATATTGAAGATGAATATTATCAACATTTGCAAGCAACCTAAAAATGATAATGATTTACAAAAAGTAGATTATATTGAAGAATTAGTTTATGATTAACTTGAATATACTTTGAGTAAAATTGAGTTTGATGAATATAAAGATTTGCAAATGATTTATTCTTAGGAAGAAATCACGGATAATAAATGCACTAGAAATATTGATGTGGATCTTTTATCAAGAGTGACAATAGATTTGACATCCGACTTCACATTAATCGATAATTACTTGCTCGATAAATCTTTACTTTTTCTTAGATCAATGCATTAGTTTGCTAAAAATATCAATTTTCTTGTTTTAGGATTTTTGCCAACTCACTAGAGTACCGAAGACAAAGGAGAGTTTTTGAACATAGTGAAGAACTTTTACTAGGATGACCCTCATTTATTCATATATTGTCCTGATCAAATATTTTGAAGATGCATTTCAGATAATGAGATAAGTAGTGTTATTAAACTTTATCATTCTGAGGCATATGAGAGCTATTTCTTGTCCAAAAAGATGTCTCTAAAAATTTTATAATATGAATTCTATTGACTCACCATGTTCAAAGACACACGTATGTTCTGTAAAGCTTCTGAAAATTATCAAAAGTCAGGATTTACTTCAAAACATAGGGAATCTTTATATAATCTTCCATTGACTTTTGAGACATATCCTAGTGGAGATATGCATTGTGCAATTCATGATTTATAACCTAATTTTTATAAAAAAAAACTTATTTATCATAGTCTTGGGAATATGACTAAAAAAGACCCTGTTTGCTAATTTTAAAGAAAATTAGATGAGAAGCTTATCCTCGACCTATAAAGGGCGTTTAAGTTGTTATGAGATGTAAAACCAAAGGAAGATGCAAGCCACAATCACAACTACTTCTACATACACATGTTTAGAGAGAGAGAGAGAGAGAGAGACTCTAGCTGGCTTACATATAAATGATATGATTGTATTTTTAATTTTTCATCTATAAAATCTTCTCTTTTTTTACTTTAATTCTACTTAACCTATACATTCAACTGATATAGAAGTGTGTATAAATGGTAGGTTCCTCAAGTTATCACATAAGAAATATTTGTGTTTTTGATGGATCTAGTCTAGAGAAAGAAAAAGACTTTTTAGAATCAATAAATTATCTTGGTTAGGTATTGGCTAAGAGAAAGATTCATTTACTGTATGTGGGAGGTAGCCTTGGGTTATTGGGGAGAGGGGTACTGGCTAAGAGAAAGATTCATTTAGTCAATGTGGGAGGTAGCCTTGGGTTATTGGGGAGAGGGTGTGTCAATAGCTGTATTTTTAAAAGCTGGTCAAGTTTTTGGGGTCATCCCCAAATATTTAGCAAAAAGAAACATCATTAGAAAAATAATTGGAGAGGAACTACATGTCTCCATAATGTCTGATCCAATAAATGCAATGTTTAGCTATGCTGATGCCTTCATTGCCTTATCAGGTTGTCTGGACACATTGAAAGAGATCTTTTATATTTTCTCTTGGTCGCAACTACACATTTATCATAAACCTATAGGTCTGTTAAATGTTAATGGTTTTTATGATAATTTGTTATCTTTTCTTTATCAAGCTTTGGAACAGAAATTTCTCACATCTTCGGCACGACAAATTATAATCTCTACTGCTACTGCTAAATAATTGATTAACTAGCTACAATCTTTCATCCTTGTAATTGATCATTCCATGAGTCGTATAAATTGGTCAACTATTGAAAGTCGTAAAAAGCTTAGATTAGATTTGAGCCTTTGTTTGTGAAATCTTGTGTCTTTTGGTTTTATTAATAGCATAATATTTGTTTTTATTATTTATTTGTTTAAATGTGTTTCAAGTTTGTCAATAGTTGCTGTTTCAGGGGATGTCTTCTATACTCTATGTTTTTGCCTTAAGACATTGAGGACAATGTCTCGTTTTTGTTGAAGGGAAAAAGTAGTAGTTGAAAAAAAAAACTAACTGTGTTTTCTATTTCATAAATCTTTTGCAAAACTATTGTTACTAAGATAACAGAGTAAATGAGTTCTTTTGTTAAAGTGACTCTTGAAACGTATCTTAGTAAATATTCTTAACAAGGTCTACTAGATTATTTCTTGAAATATTCAAGTTTATAAACTCTTGTATTATTATCAATTGATTTTGCTTATATACTCATTTAACAAGTATTCTTAAACCTTTATTTTCACACACACACGCACTTCAACATATGATTATGAGTTGCATATTAGATTATTATATTATTTATATTCTTTTGTTAAAGGTAACAACTAAGAAAAATAGATAGTATATAATTTGTTAAAAAGAAAAAAAAAACAAATTGAGAATATTGATGATAATAAAAACATAGATAAATTTGGTTTTGTAGCCTCCCTAACCTAAGCAATTAAACCCGAAGGGGTTTTTTAACACCTAATATCCTAAAGTCAACTGACTTAGGAGCTATTGGTCTAGTTGACACGACTAAAAGGTTGATGTCTTCTCCCAAGTGCAGGAGTAAAAGCTTAAGGGAATCAAAAATTGCACTATCTATGTATCAGTATCTGCTACTCGAGTTACTAAAAAAATAAAAAATTGCACTATCTATGTATCAATATCTGCTACTTGAGTTACTAAGCTCGAAGAGATGTCTCAATACTTAATGCCCTAAGACTAACTGGTCCGAGAGTCATCAGCCTAAAGCTCGTTATATAGGTTAAAGATGCATTATATTTTAAGTTATATGTATATATATTAAAAAAGAAAAAAAAGAAAAAAAAATCCCAATCTAAGAAAGTTAACGTTATACGTCATAACAAAAATTTTATTACTCAACTGGAACCACATACAAATGAGGTTCCAATTGGATGATTTGTCATTAATAGCTTATTATAAATTGTTAACATAATCATATTAATTATCTTATTTAAGTAACACTAAACTTTTAAATATTATCAGTAATTCATAAATGCTAATTTATGTTAACAATAAATCAAGTTCCTTTCATAGCACAGGTATAGGTTATACCATACGGTTGGCTATGAAAGTGCAAAACATTTGTTGTACCAAGTGTTATATAACACAAATCTAGATTAAACATTTAACAAGTAAGGTATTAAGAATTAAAAAGATAAAAATGATAAAACATGTTAATAACAACTTGTTTAGGATATAATCATTAAAGTCCATATTGAGTTTATATTATACTTATCCTAACACCATTAGTGAAACATTTTCACCTTGACATAATAAACTTAATTAAAAATAATGGAAGAGAAAAACATAAATAAACAAGATAATAACATAAAAGTGATATAAGTTAATTAAGTAAAGGAAAGGAAATGAAAAGCATAAATAAGAGATTAAGAAAAATATAACACGAAATAAAACTTGATCTTGATCTGAAAACCAAAATATAACAAGAAATTAAGAAATAAAAAGCATGATCTTGATCTGAAAACCAAAATACTTAAATGCATGACAAATGCCTCTTTTTATAGGCTAAAATTTGAAACTATTGATTTGATGACTAATTGTTGAGTGGGTGGCCACCTCTTGACTTTGTGATAATATTTATCTTCTTGTTTAAATAAAACGTCATTGATAACATCAGAATTTAAACAGATAGTCTTCATAAAAGTTCTGAGAAATTATCTTAACTTTCCAATAAAAAAAAATTGGTGCATTCAAGAGAAATTATCTTAACTTTCCAATAAAAAACAAATTGGTGCATTCAGACATCTAGAACTCGAGATATGGGTTGAACACTGAAAAGTTTTAGGCTGCAGGACATATTCAAACTTATTTTTTATGTTAAGATTTGGACTTCCAAACGACAAAATTGAGTCTTGGACTTTTCATGAATGTTTTAGGCCTATACCTTACCTTTCTAGCCATATAAACCAAATTGAAATCCAAGATCTACACCTCTAAATATAATCCAATGCGAAATCCAAGATCTACAGCTCTAAATATAATCCAATACTTGAACAGTGTTCTAGTTTGATTTGAATTGAATCAGCATCTCTTTTCTAAGCTTAGCCTTTTCTTTGTTCATTTACTTTCAATAGTTAATTACATCAATCAATCATTTGAATTGTGAGATATGCCTGCATTTAAAATGAGCATTTACCATAAATTAAAGTTATCTTATATTATTAGACTTGTTATTATAAAACATGATCTAGTTAAAGAGTTATTGATACTTTAAGTGTAAAATGATGGTATAAAACCCAGATAAAAATGCACTTTTAAGTATTAATCATCCACTATATCATGTGATTGGTGCTATGTTATATGGTCAATAATCTTTGGTGACATGAATAACTTCTACAATCTAGATGTGATTAGAAAGTATTTAAGTTTTTTGTATATGACAAAAGTCCTTACCCTGTCAGTCATGTGTTTATAACAAGAATGCCTACATGTTTTGCACTTGGTTAAATTTACATTTTCAAAGCAGTATAACATGCAGAAGTTTGTACATATGTTAATTTTCTGGTATTCTAGATCGAGAAATTTCATCATGGACTTGGCAGCATAAAACTTCTCCTTTCAGCATGTTCCTTTTAAGTAAAATGTTTTTCGCCTAGTTAACAATTTTGTCATAATTGATCTCATTTAATCCATGATCTAACTTGATGTTGAACACCTATATAACAACTGATAATTTACTGTGATTTGTATAATCATCCCATAATAGTTTGTCAGAATCTTTTAAAAGATAAAAAAAACTAGTTGTTTTTGCATTAGGTTTTTCATCCATGATTAAAAATTGATCGACATGACCTTGATTCATTCTTATCACATCTACAACAATATTCCTATAAGAATTATTATTGTCATTTATAACTTCATGCATGTTGCTAGAACTAAAAGTTAACACAACCATCATTTCTACCATGGTATTGTGAGGAATATATGATTCTTCGTGTGTATACTAACACAGGTATTTCTCCATGGTGCATCATTACAACATCTGTAACAATAAACTTTTTATTTTTACACTTATTGCATAAACATCTAATACCCCATTTACTAATATTTTTCAGACTAGATAGTACATAATTAATAAAACTCTAGATCTCATTATAATAATCTATCCTCCACAACCCTTGAAGTGAATCTCTATACATTTATTATGGCAATATGTATTGATTAACTACGTTAACTAATTAATTTGTAAAAATATTGATTTATCTCAAACTTATTCAATCTAATTTAATAGTACTCTTAATTCATTATCAATTATCTATGTAAATTCAAATTTCTATACATTTATCAAAAATTTCAACTTGGCAATAAAATTGATAAAATATAAAATAAATTCGTTAAATAAACCATTATTTATTTTACATCAAAATACCCAAGTAAACAATTTGGCATAAGTTTCATGAATTTATAAGCAAATATAATTTCATAAAATCTAAAAGAAACCCTAAAATATACAAATCATAAATCCATACAACAAATTTATATGAGAAAAAACTATAAAACAAGTAAACACTCAAACAAAATACATATACTACAAAAAATATGCAAAAAAATCAATATTTAAAAATCAAGTTCAAATAAAAAAAGATAGATTTGCTTACTTAAAGTGAAGAATTCTTAATAAAATTTGAATCAGAACATAGATGCTGACAAATAAAGTGAAGAATTCTTAATAAAATTTGAATTAGAACATAGATGCTGACAAACTGAGTGTTTTGGTGGCCATATTTGCTATGAGAGGTTGAATTGTACTGAGATTGGAACGAAGGGGTGGCTGTCTATTGTAAAAAAAAAATTGAAAGACCAAAAAGAAATGAAAAAAGGAAAGAGAATGATTGATCATCAGGTTATAAATTAAATATCACTGATAACATTACTGATAGAATTATTTTGTCAATAACTCTATTGGTCATTTTATTGATAAAAATATCATGTTATCGTAAAATTTGTTTTTTTAATCTTACTGTAATACCCTTCGTCATTCCCTCAATATATTTTTTTTTGTCAGTATTTACAAATAAATACAAGAATTGAAAATTATATCGGTAAATATTATCACAATATATGGATAGAAATTTTCTATAAATATTTTTATTTCCATTTGTTAATTTGTTGTGTTGAATCTTGAATTACACAATACAATATCTCTTGTTCATTATATACTAGCTAAAGAAATGGTAGTTCATTGGTAGTATAATTACGACACCGAAGAAAATCAATAAATTATATCCGTTTTGATATGATTATTGTGTTTGTCTACGTGGTCAACAACGTTTTAAACTACGGAAGATATTTTTTTATGCCCAATCATGGTTTGAAACGTGGTTAGCCGTGTAGATAAGTGTTCTTATATTTTATAATTGGGTTTGTTGAATTGAGAAAGCCTGGATTGTCATTAAAATTAGCATTATGAAACATTTTGTGGAAGCTTCAAAGCTTAATCATTGCAATTATTGTGATCCATGAGTGCAATAAAGCATGAGCGTGTAATAAGTCTAAAGTTGTCTCAAAGTAAATGGGATTTTATTTTTTAAGGATGTCCCTGTTACAAGCTTTAAATCACCTAAGAAACCTCAACAAAAAACCTAGCAAACTCGCCATACAAATGCATCGTGCCATGGTGTTTCAAAGCCTATTTCTTCTTCAACTTCTCTTACTGTTTTTCTTAACCACTGCAACCGCAACTGCAAAACGGCTTCATACTATTCCAAGACTTAGTCCAATAGGACCGAGAGTTTGGCTAGACCACCCTGATCAAATTTTGGGTGAATCTGTTCGAGAAGATCTTGAAACCTTTTTTTACAACCAAACACTTGATCACTTCAACTATAGACCTGAAAGCTATGACACATTTCTACAACGTTATTTGATCAATTCTAAGTATTGGGGTGGTGCCAATGCTTGTGCACCAATCTTAGTATACCTTGGCGCAGAAGCACCCATTGATGAAGATCTTGATGTAATTGGATTTCTGGTTGATACCGCTGCTGAATTCAGTTCTCTCTTGGTATATGTTGAGGTACGGATATATTCTTTTCACTTATAAATGTTGTTTCTGGTTCATAGAAATAGGCTTAATAATTGGTTATAATAAAGATTTTTATACATTAATGTCATGATATCAGCATAGATATTATGGAAAATCAATTCCATTTGGATCAAGGGAAGAAGCCTTGAAGAATGCAAGCACGCTAGGATATTTCAACTCAGCTCAAGCTATAGCAGACTATGCAGCAATAATCATTCACATAAAGAAAACATTACAGGCTAAAGATTCTCCGGTTATCGTCATTGGAGGATCATATGGTGGAAGTAGGTGGCTACGTACTATATTCTCCAAGAATACCACAGCAATTAATATTGAAGAATACTTTGATTTATTTATTATTTTTTATCATCATCATTATTATTTAACTCCTTAAATTTTTTTCCATGTTAACTAGTGCTGGCTTCATGGTTTCGGCTTAAATACCCTCATATAGCCCTTGGAGCTCTTGCCTCTTCAGCACCGGTTCTTTATTTTGATGATATTACGCCACAATATGGATACTATGCTCTTGTCAGCAAGGATTTTAGAGTAATACATTTTGAGTTTTCATCTTTAATTTAGTTTAATTTCTCTAATTAATTAGTAGTATAGAAGATGAATAATGTTTTAATAAAATGTTAAATATGTGGTGTTGGGTGTGCAGGGAGCCAGTGAGACTTGCTACCAGACTATACGAAAGTCATGGGAAGAAATTGATGAAGTTGCTTCTAAACCAGATGGTCTCTCAATCCTCAGCAAGAAATTTAAGACTTGCAAGTAATAATAGTTACTCTTTCTAATTAAAAGCTTGTTAAAGTTAATTAATATTCAATGAAATTTTACATGCTAAAAACCTTGGTAAACATCGTTGATGCAGTCCCTTGACAGACGCCAGTGAGCTCAGGAACCACCTGGACTCCATGTATGCTAATGCTGCTCAGTACAATAAGCCACCAACATATCCGGTTAACAAGGTCTGTGGGGGCATAGATGGCGGTGGTTTTGGGGATGATCTTCTTGGCAGAGTATTTGGTGGTCTTGTTGCTTATAAAGGAAATAGGTCATGCTACGTCAATGAACCCACTAACCAATCTGAAACATCTGCGGGCTGGAGATGGCAGGTACAGTATATACATTATTACTCCTTACATACTTCACGATAGCTGTTAAGATGAAGATGGGACATATATATATATAGTTCACACTCAACACGCACGCGCGCAGCCCTACCTTTTGGCTTGGATAAGTCAGGTATGCAATTATCATATAAAGATAAGAATGGGTCATGATCATTGTAAACAACAGCAGCAATAATAATTGATCCACTAACAACTCTCTATTTGACTGAAACAACTCATTAATATATGGATCTTTGAATGGTTCTTAAAGCAACACTATATGGTGATTCTTATATTAAGTTTGGCGATGCTGGTAAGGAAATAAGTGATCAGAAACTATTGATTAAGCCTTAAAAAAATAATTGTCATTATGTAAGTTAAACGTGCATTACAAGAAAGATTCAACGGGAAATTGGATTACAATAACTGAATTAAGTAGGAAATTTTATACTACTATAATTAATAATGACTACCAATATATATTTCCGGTGACAAACTACAGTAAGAATACTTGGGGGGCTGAGGAAGCCGAAGAGCTTTAGGCACAAATGGATAAAAAATCGAGGGGATGTAAATGGAATTTCTTAGGTTTCGAGGCATAAAACCTTGGATACATATGAAAATTTCAAATAGTTTAGAGGTGGTTGTGGCCAATCATAGTCTCACACTTGTGGCCACTTTTGGGGGGGGGGGGGAATAAGCATTGATATAAAAAAATTAACTTTCAATAAGTTTTTTGAAATTTGAAAATAAAATTTTTAAATCTTAAATTTTATCTTTGTATATACCTTCAATAGAATGATATAAAATCTCTCAAATTAACTTATTAAGACTTAAAAACTTTAATTTGACAAATTAAATTTTGTGTTTAGACGTGTAGTGAGATGGTGATACCTATTGGTTATGGCAATGACTCCATGTTTCCACCTGATCCTTTCGATTTGAAAGCCTACATAGAAGATTGCAAGAGTTTATACAATGTTACACCTCGTTTTCACTGGGTCACTACTTATTACGGAGGCCATGTAAGTTTCCTTTAGTTTCTGTAGCTCAACTCGTGGAATTTTTACACTTTTTTTTTTTTGTTCATTCTACCCCAAATTTTAAATCATTCTTTACTTGTTTTCTTTTAAATGTAGAGTATAAGATTGATTCTTCAAAGGTTTGCTAGCAATATCATTTTCTCCAATGGGCTGAGAGATCCTTATAGTAGTGGAGGGTAAGTAACAAGCAAATTTGGGAAAAGACACAATGATTTCGAGGCATGGGATGTTATTACAATCACCGGTCCAAGTTTAACATGTTCTATCATCTCAATTTCTAGGGTGTTGGAGAACATTTCAGACACTGTTGTTGCTGTCAAGACCGTCAATGGTAAGTATACTTTGAAAAGCAAGAATAAAATATGATCATAGGATCAATATGTGGCTGGCTAGCCCTATCAATTGAAAAGAGATAAATTTTTAGAATGAAGTTCATAGAAATTAACAGTACAAGATTGTTTAATTACATTAATTGCAGGGTCTCATTGCTTGGATATACTTTTTGCTAAGGAAACTGATCCTGAATGGTTGGTTGCACAGCGAAAGACAGAGATCAAGATCATTAAAGAGTGGATTAATAAGTACTATGCTGATCTAAGCAGGTTTTAGACGTGAATCATGTAGACCAAAAGAGGACAAAAGGCACTGGAAATTGAAACCATACCATTTTCTTAATTTTCCCAGTTTAGATTTATATGTATCTTGAGCAGTAGAAAATCTGTTGAAATCAAGTTTACACAAATTCTACTGTATTTCATTGCACTAGCATTATGGTATTTCTTTATCGAACATTTAGTTCCTCGTATCCTTATATTATGACTTCTTTTTCTTTTTCTGCTTGCAGAGTTCTTAGCTCATTTTTGCTCGAGATGAAACTATATAAAAAATTTTCATGTAGTGTTTTCTTAGACACATAGAGTACCCTTGATATGTTCAAGGATTAACGTATAAATTAAGTCTCCAAGGACGTCGCGCACACAAACAAAGTCCTATATTTTAAAGCAAATCCACCATTAAAAAAAATCATGAAAATATAATTAATTTGAATTTTAATCAATAACTAAAGGCCAGGAAAAAAAAACACTTACACTTTTTAAACTATTCAACCATTAAAATCATTAAATAACTTATTTTTTATATAATAAAATAAATTATATTTTAAGATTTCACCTAACAGTTTAAATTATTAGGTTAAGTTGGTTATTTAACATAGTATCAAAATCATGATAACCAAACAATTGCATAAGATAATATAAGTCTTTCAAATTTAAAGTTTAAAAGGCTTTTAATTGAGAGAGTATGTTAGAAAATAATATAAATTATATCTTGAAGATTTTATCTAACAATTGAAACTATTGGGTTGAGTTGATTATTTGACATCATTTTCACTTAAAATTCAAAAAATTATATATATAAATAAAATAAAGAATCAAAATGCTAAATATGATAATTTTATTTTATTTGAAACAAAGTAATTTTTTTACTTTCCTTTTCAATCTATAAAATTATCATATATCCAGTTTTTGTACATACTATTATGATCAATTTATTTGAGTTATAAAAACAAATATATTGAAATTTTGTTTTTATTTTTCTAGAATAAAATTAAATAAATGTATGAATTTTTTTATTAATTCAATCTGAAGTGCATTTGAATTTTTATTTTTTTATATCTTATGATTTTTTTATTGAATATTATTAAAATACTTTAGTGACTCTGGATTTATATTTTTATTTTCTTAATAACTTTCACATTTATTTTATTTTTAATACTCTTTTTTTAAGCAATTTGCCTTTAAAACAAATTTTTATATTTATCTTAAAAAGAATAATGTGAAAAAGTTTTTTTTTTTCAGATTTCACAATCTATAACTTTGGGGAGGGGGAATTAAAGTTTACAAAATATAAAAACATTTTGGTTAGTTTCTGTAATAAAGGAAGACGAAAGAACTAAACATTAAGAAAATGACTGACAAAGAATAAACTATTTTTAAAAATTAATAGAACGGTGGGTGGCTCTTTAATACAGCTACTACGAGTGACTGTTGATTTAAACCTAGAGCTAAGTCAAATAAAGAAAAAAAAATTATGAAAGAAAAAATTACTATGATTTGATGCTAAAGTTGTTTCTTAAGGCATATTAGAACTTCCTTTAGCATATTATGAAAAAATTGGGATCTTAATTGATAATGATAGCGATAGTGAGATAATATAATAGGAGCTAGATTAAGATTTTCCCAAAATAAAAAGAGAGAATGAAGTTTTAATTACCATGTAACTAAATAAAAATAGATTTTGAAAAATGATTTACTACAACGCAAGCACTGAATCAACTTCGAGACTTCATTTAATAACCTAAGCTCTAAGGCTGCTTGGGCTCGTCAGGTCCCCTTATTGATCATGTCAGAAAGTACCTCCATTTGAACAACATACTTAATTTTGTCCCACTAGGTTAACGATTGCAGGGAACTCTTTCATAACCAAGGCCAACTTCAAAAAAAATGTCACCTAGGAAGGAGACCACTTGAGCAACTCCTCTGCCATTAACCCCCGTCAACATCTATTCACGAGAGGATATGAAAGTACCAAGACGCAATGCTTCCGCATGCTAATTGATAAATCACATTTATGATGTGTCTTTTTTTTATCACATTTAAGGAAATAAGCATGCTCAAAGTGGAGGGTTTCAAGCATCTTTAGTTTAATGCTAACAGTGTTAACAAAATTTAGCTATGATTGAGCTTGGCAGTTTGACAAGCTCAGGCACCTTAGATCGATCTAGTGCTAGCAAGATCTAATTATTATTGGGCATGGTTGTGTGCCTAACTGATATGATAAAAAAAATTGATGTTTTCTCCCAAATACAAGAATATCGAAATAATAAATAACCTAGTAAGACCGACGTCTAACCATAAAAAGGTTAATTATATAAATTATAGATAATAATAATAACAACAAGAACAACAATAATATTAATAGAAGTAGTAGTAGTAGTAGTAGTAATAAAGAAGAAGAAGAAGTTGATGAGAACTTTAAGATGAAAGATCAACGTAAGGATTAGACAATGATAAAAACAAATGTTAAGGTTAGAGGATCCACTAATGGTATGTCAAACAAGTATACTATAAAATCTTATTATTCAATTAGAAACCACATACAAAGAAGATTCTAATCAGATTATAAATTGTTAACATGATTACATTAGTCATCTTATTCGATTAATGCTAATACTTGTAAATG
>NW_011500182.1:56720-57341 GCF_000495115.2 Populus euphratica | reverse complement strand
GAATCTGTCTTGCAATCCAGCCCAAACACTACTCAGAGTTTTACCCATAATTAGAGTTCTAAAAGTCCAAATGATCTGACATTTGGTGGATTGAAGGAGAAGAAAATTTACAACAACTTTCATGAAGAGGACTAACTCAAATTCGGATGGTAGAAATGAGATTTCATCTAGACAAAAGCATGAGGGCTATCCACCACGTCCACCAGCAGCACTACTCAGTATTTTAGACATATCTCGAGTTGTAGTGCTCCAAATGATCTAAAAGTTTTTCAAGTGGAAGGAAAAGACAATTTCCAATAACTTTTATGAAGAACACTTTGCCAAATTCGGGTTGCATCAATGTCAATTTAGTCAGCCAAAGTGCTTAAGTGATGTTGTCCACCAAGTCCACTAATCAATAGTTGGCCACTACATCAATTATCAATTACCATATGAATAGTTCTGAATTTTAGCCTATAAAAGAAGGCATTTACCATTCATTTGGGCATTTTGTTTTCCGTATCAAGATCATCTTCTTGCTCTCTCTCTTTATATTTTTGTAATGCTTAAGTTTTGCTTTCATTAATCTCTTGTTCATGCTTTTCATTTCCTTTACTATACTTAGTTAACTTATATCATGTT
>NW_011500182.1:55985-56537 GCF_000495115.2 Populus euphratica | reverse complement strand
TTTTTATCTTATTAATTCTTAATACCTTACTTGTTAAATGGTTAATCTAGATTTGTATTATATTCATAGTCTTCGGCCGATATTCTGTTTAAAGCATGAGCTTGTTCATGGAGACATTTCTTAGAAGAAGGCAAAGTTGAATAGTCATTAGTTGAGTGTTCATTTGTTTCATAGATTTGACACACAATATCTTGAACAGATTTTAATTGACCACTCTTTTTTAATTCTAGTGCATTGACTTTTCTAACTAAAGATGCGAACTTGGCTTGGAGGTCATGATCTTCCTTAATGTTGTACATAACTCCACTAGATGTATAAGGTTGAGTTTTACTTACTGCCTTATAAGTACCTGCGGTGTTCTAATTTTGAGCATTTTCAGCTAACAAGTTTAGTACTCCATTGCTTCATCAGATTCTTTAAATACTATAATTTGAGTTATTATAAGTGTTAAGACTTCCTTAAATTCTCTTAAATGTAAGTATAGATTTTTTAAATGTAAGTATAGATTTTTTAAATCTAAGCCATGAAAAGAAGTTAAAAGTTGAATAATGT
>NW_011500182.1:55783-55885 GCF_000495115.2 Populus euphratica | reverse complement strand
GGTTATTCTCATTATTCTCATTATGAAGGGATTGATTATTTTCTTCGGTCATATTTTCTAAAAATAATAAGGATACCCTACAGAGTCCACCCCTTGATGTAC
>NW_011500182.1:50192-55421 GCF_000495115.2 Populus euphratica | reverse complement strand
ACTATTGACTTGGTGACAATTCTTATCTTCTCTTGTCTACCAAAAACGTCATTGATAATGTCAGAACTAGAATCACTTCATGAAAATTTGAGATGGAAGATTAACATAAGGATTAACTAATGGTGTCTCAGCTTTCTAGGGTAAAAAATTAAGATAATTTGGACTTCTAGAACTTCAGATATGGGTCATACAAAATAACAACAATAATATTAATAATAATAATTAGAAAAAGTTAAAGAGAACTTTGAGATTCTAAAATTAATGTGATGAACAAATACTAATAAAATCAAATACCAAGGTTAGAGGATCCACTAATGGTATTTCAAATAAGTATAGTATAAACTCCTTTTATTACTCAACTAGAAATCACACATAGAGAAGGTTCCATAAATTGAAGTAGCATCTCTTTTCTAAGTTTGACCATCTCTTTGTCCTTTCAATTTAAGTTCTTAAATTCATCAATCAATCCTTTCATTTATGTGATAAGCCTGCATTTAAAATGAACATTTACCACAAATTAAAGGTATCTTATAGTATCAAATTTGTTATTCTAAAACATGCTTTAGTTAAAGAGTTATTCATACTTTAAGTGCAAAATGATAATTTTAAACCTTGATAAAAATAGGCTTTTAAGTACTAATCACACACCCCCAACAAGCTTATTACTAGTCTCTAGTAATCAAAGTGTTAAAATAGAAATTTGTTTTGTAAATTCCACAAAGCAAAGCATTCATCATTCAACTTCCATTTGTTGTAACCCATTTTTGGGCCTTCCACATGAAAAATATAAAATACCAAAACAATTCAATCAAAAAATATAAATAGTGAAAAAAGGATGCAAAAACGCCCTAAAAATGGTTAAAAAATTGTTGAGGAGGTTCAAAAATACAAAGATTAAAATTTAGCAGTATTTTATTGACTGATAACAACACTATTGATAAACAAAGTTCAATTTGAGTAAGAAAAGTCCAAAATCAGATGTTTATGAACTCAATTAAATTTTATTGAAGGTTTAATTGAATTTTTGGAAAGTGTGATTGCAAGAAAATTGATTTTAGAGTCAATTTGGGCTTTAATTGGAAGAAATTAAAGTTCTAGGGTTAAATTATATTTTTGAGAGTTAATTTGATCAAATCAAGGGTTTAATTGCATAAATAGTAAAGTTTGATGGCCAATTAGGAACTAAATTGAAGAAATCTGAAATTAGGGACCAAAATAAAAAAGGTATATAAATCAGAGGGCTGTAATTAAAACCCGATCAAGGGCCACATTGAAGAAATTGAAAGTTTATTGCTTAATTGAGGGTCAAATTGCATTGATTCGAAATTAAGAACTAATTTGATAAAGGTGGCCAACTTTAAGGTCAATGATTAAATTTGGTAGGGATCCAATTGAATTGATTTTTGAATGAAAATTGCAATTGAGGACTCAATTGAACAAATCACAAATTAAGGATTGATTTGTATTTTCACATAAGTTTGGTGCCATTTTCATTTAAATGAAACGACGCATTTTGTCCAAATTGATGCTATTTCATACACTGTTCTTTTTTTTAAAAAAAGAAAAAGGCAGAAAGGGTGCCGTTTTGAAGGTAATGTGGGTCTTCTTCTTCCCCTAGATGTGCAAAGAAAAGGAAGAAGAAGATCTTCTCTTCCCCTATTCTCATCGCCTTTCTCTTCCCCTGATCATCCAAAAGGATGCCGACCAAGGGTCCCTCCACCTGCACAACTTTCTGCGTGTTAACATATAGGATAAGAGGTGTCCTTAGGGTGGTAGAGAGGCGGCAAAATAGTGGCCGACCGTCCACCCTACACCCCTACGCCATTGACTGGACAGGGGTGAGTGTCTCCTTCCCCCCTGGTTATTGGCATGCAAAACATGAATTCACATTCTACAGCCAATGCAATATTTGGCTGGTTACTCTACTATGCATAGTAACCACCTAATTATAACAAAATGGGCCAACTATAACCCATTTCGCGTGTTGGGCTGGTGTTGGCCTGCTATATTTTATTTTAGGCTGGTGCCAACTAGTTACATTTCATCTTAGGTCGGTGCTGGCCCGTTCAATTAAATACACCAAAACGATACAAATTGGGTATTTCGGGTTTTTGTAAACAAAATAATATATATATATATATATATATATATATATATATATATATATTGTGCATACAACAAGTATCTCAAAACTAAAAATCGTATTGTTTATTTTCTTTCATACAAAAGAAAATATTTTAGCATGCATATGGCTTTAATAACTAGTTTATTAAAGTCAAGATAACAATTGCCAAGATTTAAAAACAACAAAAAAATTTATTTTGTTTTGTTTTAATACTAGGGATTACAAATTTATACATAAAATGTATTCCTTTTATTAAAAAGTTTTGTTATATATGGTGCTTAAATTTTTATTACACATTAGAAAAATGCAGCCTACCTTTGGTAAGGTATATTTGAGCTGTTAATACCTTCCCTTTACGTAACTAGTCTCCGTACCCAATCTATGAGACTAATTAAAGTTCCTAGTAACCAAAATACTAGGTGGTGACTCTTAGTCTATATTTTATTGATAAGAGACAAAAATTCCTTGTCTCTCCATATTTGCTAGATAGACTTTAATATATTTTTTTCCATTGAGGGTGGAAGATCGTCGTGATGTCATACACATGCGACAAAATGGCAACTCTACTAGGGACGCTTTATGGACTAAGCATTATTTTGTTTGATAATTGTGTGGTCTTATATGTGTGTTTTTTGTTAATATGGAGTTCTTTTATTTATTTTCTTTTCCTTTTATTTATTTTCTTTTCTTACACGCTTTACTTTCTGTTTATATCTATTCATGACATCATATGCTTTAATTTTTGAAATGCACACACAAGTTTCTAAGTTAAATGGGGAATTAGCGATCTGCCATATGACTATTGGTCGGGTTCAGATGCATGAAACACCTAACTCATATCCAAGTGTCTACTTGGTAATGGTGGGCATACGTGCCTTAGCTATTCTTTGCAACGCCCCTATACTGGCTTTACGAAGGTCATCACTACGTAGATATGAGACCCTTTTTTATACTAGGTAGAAAACCTACGTTTTGTCTCACATAATGACTAGAACTTGACCTTATGATACATATTACTATGCTATCATTTTGCATTTACTCATGTAAAAAAGAAAATCATCACTATAAGTTGAACTGAAATTATGACTGAGTATTAATCTTTTCACAAGTTTGGGCAAGAATCTGAGCTAACTAAGGTAGCTAAAGGAAAATGTCCAAGAATCAAAATTAGTAAATTGCCCGAGATTACCAAGATAAATCACACAATCAATGACTTGGAGAAATTGTGGTCCTTTATGGGATATGTTGACGATACTCTTTTCGAAAGATGATATGGGAGAATTGCATAACTAATGAGGTTACCCCTACAAATAGCAACAATCAAAGCCCTAGTGACCTTTTGGAATCCTAGTTATCGGTGTTTTGCTTTTGGGAACATAGGTATGACACCTTCCTTGGAGTAATATGAAAGGATCCTGGACTTTCCAAATAACAGCCATAAAATTTACCTCAAACAGAATTAAAGGCACGACTGTGGAGGCGGTAAGGTTATTAGGCTTAAAAAGGATCAGTCAATATAGAATAGCTAATGGGGGATTTAAATGCAAGGTTATTGAAGCCAGGATGAAGAAAAACACCGAGGAAGGTAGATTGGGAGATGAATGATACAGGTTGGTGGCTTTCGCCATTTTTGGCTTTATATTGTTTCCATCAGAAATTAGGGTCATTAGTTTGGAAGCCTAATGTGTTTTCTTAAAATAGCAGCATGATCAGATCAATCCTTCTTCAGTAATTTTGGTCGAAACCATGTTGTCGCTTAACTATTGCATAATGAATGGAAAAGGAGCAATGATATGTTATGTCTCAATGTTACATTTATAGATTATTAGTCATATTGATACCCTGAAGGACATCTTCAACAATTTCTGGTGGTTTGACCTTCGACCATTAAAGGTTACAATAGAGGAGACTTGGAGACATTAGGGTGAGAAAACATGGATAAATAAGTATGTTGTACTACTAAAAAGTAACTTCAAATGGAAAGCACCATGGATAAACAACACAGTCTACACAATGAGTTGTGGAAGCAAGGTATAAGTTCCCTGATTGGTGTAACTAGATACATTAGTTATACCCCAGCACTCGTAATAAGATAGTTAGGAGGAATGCAATACACACCAAGAACTCTAGGTTTAGCAGATTTCATAGACTTATTCAAATATCAACCATACCTCCAAAAAATGGAACTTATTCGACAAGACTGGGAAAGGCCCTTATTGGTAAAAAAGAAAGAAGGCAGCAAGTTTGAGTCATTTGTCAGTCAAAATTATACAGTTTGAAGAAAGAAAAGCTTTCTAGGGTTGTAGGGTCTTCAACACCTAGATATCTTGAGTTAATAATAGAGCAACCAAAAAGGAAAAGGACTGCTCATAAGGAAAGACTAAGAAGATAGTTGGAGAGATGTGGCATAGACCTCAGCAAAAGCAAAAGGCAACAAAAAATCCTGGAAAAACAATTAGAGGAAGAAAACACAATGAGGAATTGCTTAAACCAACAATTAGAAGATAAAGAAAATTAACATCTTGCAAACAATGGCAGAAAATGGCAGAGATAGCTGAAGCAATAACAAAAGGGTCTAGGATGAGTTGAAGGATCTTATAATTGTAAATGATAGACTGGTTCACAAAAATGGGAAAGAAATCGGTAAGCCCACTTTGATATAAAGGAAGAAAGAAGAACTTGTGCCCAATATATGGTACAATTAGAGGAGGAGAGAAGTGACATGACCAAAAGATTGATGTCTTCTCCTAATCGTAGAAGTGTTGAAGTAATAAATAACCCAGCAAGACCAGGGTCGAACCACAGAAAGGTTAAGTATATAAATTATAAACAACAACAATAGTAATAACAACAAACAACAACAACAATACTACTACTACTACTACTACTACTACTACTACTACTAGTAATAATAAAGAATAATAAGAAGAAGTTGATGAGAACTTTGAGATGGAAAATCAATGTAAAGGTTAAACAATGATAACAACATATGTCAAGATTAAAGGATTCACTAATGGTATGTCAAACAAGTATATTATAAACTCTTATTATTAAATTGGAAACCACACACGAAGGAGGTTCCAATCAGATTATAAATTGTTAAC
>NW_011500182.1:48649-49116 GCF_000495115.2 Populus euphratica | reverse complement strand
TTTGTCTTTTTTTTTAAAAAAAAATATATACATACAATTTAAAACATCATGCATCTTTAACCCATGTAACGAGCTTTCTGCTAATGACTTCTATGCCAATTAGTCTTAGGGAATTAGGTGTTGAGACACCCTTATGAGTTTAGTAACTCAGGTTGCCGATACTGATACTTAGATAGCACAACGTTTGATTTCCTTAAACTTTTCTCCTCAACCCATGTAACAAGCGTTGAGCCAATAGCTCCCAAGTCAGTTGACTTTAGGGTATTAGGTGTTAAAGCACCCCTTCGAGCTTAATTGCTTAGGTTAGGGAGGCTACCAAACCAAACTTATTTATATTTTTATTATTATTATTTTATTTTATTGTTTTGCTCTTTTTTTGTTTTTTGTTTTTTTATCAAATTATATCTCTTTCACTTAGTTGTTAACTTTAACAAAAAAACATAAATAATATAATAATCCAATATGCA
>NW_011500182.1:48087-48212 GCF_000495115.2 Populus euphratica | reverse complement strand
TAAGAAACAACAAAACATAAATATTATGTTATTAATAAAACCAAAAGACACAAAGATTCACAGATGAAGCTCAAATCCAATCTAAGTTTTTTAAGGTTTTCCTTAGATGACCAATTTATACGACT
>NW_011500182.1:47462-47827 GCF_000495115.2 Populus euphratica | reverse complement strand
ATATAAAGACCTTGGTTATCCTACAATTTCTTGCTTTATTAGAGAACATAAAATTCAAAGAGCCTTACTTGATTTTGGAGCCACTGTGAATTTACTTCCATTTTAAATTTTTCAAAGTCTCAATCTAGGTGAGTTAAAACCAATTTTTGTAACTTTCTGACTTGTTGATAGATTTGTAAAAGTGCCTAGAGAAATAGTTAAGGATGTGTTAGTATAAGTTGATAAATTAATTTATCCTGTAGATTTTATTCTTGTGGATTTTATTGTCTTGGACACACAACCTGTTGAAGCATGTAATTCATTTCGTATTAGTTAAGGACATCCGTTTCTTGCAACCTCTAACGCATTGATTAATTGTAGGAATG
>NW_011500182.1:38727-47384 GCF_000495115.2 Populus euphratica | reverse complement strand
TAATGATTTACAGGAAGTGGACTTTATTGAAAAATTAATTCATGATCAATTTCAAACTACTTCTAGTGAAATTAAGATTGGTGAATATGATGATTTGCAAATCATTTATTTTTAGGAAGAATCAAAGGCAAGTAATTGTTTATTATTATTATTGTTGTTATTTTTATTTATAATTTATATAGTTAACCTCCTTATGATTTGACTCCGGTTTTGTTGGGTTATTTATTAATTTGACACTCCTGCACTTGGGATAAAACATCAACTTTTTGATCGTGTCAAGTTTTTGGCGTTGTTGTTGGGAAGGTAAATTCTTGTATAAATTATAATATTTATTTAATTTTCACTCTTCATTTTTTTTATATATCTAACTTTTGTTTCTTTTGTTTTCTTTCCTTCTTCTTTTATTTTCTCCCTCCTTTTATTTCTTCTTACGCGTGCATAAAAGTTTGGTCATGTACATTAAGTTGTACACTTTGTAGGGTATCCTCATCATTGTTAGAGATAACCAGTTGGTTCATAATAAGAATAGTTATGGTAGAATACTTAGAGACCATATAAATCCTACAAGAAGAAGTGCATCATGATGCATAATTTTCCTTCTGATGCATTTCACTTTAATTTTAAGCCAGATATTATTCAACTTTTACCTTCTTTTCATGGCTTAGGTCTAGAAAATCCATACTTGCATTTGAGAGAATTTAAAGAAGTCTGTAACACCTATAATGACTTAAATTGATGTGAAGGTTGAAACATGAAGATTGGTTTCACATTTTTATAAAGGTTTAACACCTAAAGATAGACAAGTGGTAGAATTGATGTGCAATGAAACTTTTGAAAATAAAGACCCTGACGAAGCAATGGAGTACCTAAACTTGCTAGCTGAAAATGCTCAAAATTAGAACAATACAGGTACTTATGAGGCATCAGGTAAGACTTAACCTCTTACATCTAGTGAAGGTATGTACAACCTTAGGGAAGATTATGACCTCCAAGCCAAATTCGCATCTTTAACTAGAAAAGTTGAAGCACTAGAATTAAAAAAGAATGGTCAATTAAAATTTGTTCAAGACATTGTATGGCAAATTTCTGAAACAAACGAACATTCAACCAATTATTGTCCAACTTTGCATTCTTTTAAGGAATGTCTCCATGAACAAGTCCACGCTTTAAATAGTTTCCAAAAGCCCAATCATAACCCATACTCGCAAACATACAACCATGGTTGGAGAAATCACCTAAATTTCAGTTAGAAGAGTGGTAACAACAATGCACAAACTTCACAACCACCATTTCAAGCAAACCATAATTTCTAAAATTCTCATGGATATGCACCTCCTTATGCTCCACCTCTTAGAATAAATCTTGAGAAATATTACATGTATTTATTAAAAAACAGGAGACAATCAACACTCAAAATGCTCAAACCGTGGCAGATCTAAAAGATGCTCCTGTAAAATTCACATCTACTCTTAGTTTTCAAGAGAAAGATAAGTTTTCATCTCAACCGCAGCGAAATCCCAAGGGGCAATACAATGAAAATGCAAGTAGTTTCGTAAACCATCACATAGATCAAGTCAAATCAGTCATCACTCTTCGTAGTGGTAAGGTTATTGAAAAACCCACTTTTGAACCTTATGAGAAAGATGATGAGTTAATCTCTAAGGCTAAGGAAGGGGTTGAAGCTGAACATTGCAAAGAAAAGACTGATTCCCTATTAGCACTTCCATTTTCTCATGTCATGACCAAACATAGGAAAGTCAATCACCACTCTGAAATCTTTGAAACTTTCAAATAGGTAAGGATCAATAGACCTTTATTGGATGTTATTAAACAGGTACCTTCTTATGCTAAATTTTTGAAAGATCTGTGCATTGTAAAGAGAAAACTGAATGTTGAAAAGAAAGCCTTTTTAGTCGACCAAGTAAGTACCATTCTTCAGAACAATAATGCTTTGAAATATAAAAACCCTGGTTGCCCTATAATTTTGTGCTTTATTGGAGAACATAAAATTGAAAGAGCTTTACTTGATCTCGGAGCTGGTGTGAATTTACTTTCATATTCAGTCTTTCAAAGTCTCAATCTAGGTGAGTTAAAACCAAATTCTGTAACTCTATTACTTGCTAATAGATCTGTAAAAGTAACTAGAGGAATAGTTAAAGATGTGTTAGTATTGATAAATTCATTTATCTTGTAGATTTTATGGTCCTAGATACACAAACTGTTGAAGCATGTAATTTAATTCTTGTTATTTTAGGACGTCCATTTCTTGCAACTTCTAATGCATTGATTAATTATAGGAATGGATTGATGAAGTTATCATTTGGAAACATGACATTGGAGATGAATATTTTCAACATTGTCATAACCTAATTTTGGGTTATTCCCCTAAAATCACCTTTTTTCAAAATAAAAATAAAAATAAAGGCTAACAATCTGGAGAATACAGACTAGGGAATCAAGTTGTAATTTTTGGAGGAAGTTCAAAGCCTAATTGTACCCCATTATGCCCAAAAATAGAGAAAACATTATAAATTCAAGGTCAAATTAAATGATGATTGGATGAATTTGCATAAAAATTAAGTCCAAGGACATAATTAAATTTTTAATAGGCCAATTTAAATTAATCATCATCCAAATTGAATTTTAATTATGTTTAAGAATTAATTTGAGTCCAATTAAAGGATTTAATTAAGTGCAAAAACTTAATTATACTTTAAATGGGTCAAATTAATTTTATTTGGGGCTTAATTGGTGAAAACTTAAGTTTAGGGGTCTAATTTTGGCTTAATTGAGAAGATTGGAATTTTAAGAGACCAAATTTAATTTTTACTAAGTTAATTGGTTGAAATTAAGGGTCAAATTGCAAGAAAATTAAATTTTGGAGGTCAATTAAGGGCTAAATTGAAGAAATCCGAGACCAAGGATGATATCGCAATAGGAAAGTAACTTTGGGGCTCCAATTAAAGTTCATCAGGGCCTTAATTAAAATTTTTTAAGGTTAATTAGTGGTTCAATTAAAAGAAATTGAAAGACAAAGGATTGAAATGAATTTTGACAAAAAAACAGGATTTTGGCACTATTTATCTTCTTCTTTAAATACTTGAAATGGCCGGTTCGGTTACCTACTTTGCAGCTGCATTTAATGTACCTAATGTCTACCAAATTTGTCAAAACTTGCACGAAACTGATCAACAGATATCCCTTTATATTAGGGTATAGTCGACATCGGCTCACTGGCAAATAAACGGGCATGGCACGACCCCAAAAAGGCTAACTCAGGCAACCTATAGCTGCAAATTTGATAATTTGACAGTGCACCATGTCTATTTTGAGCCAACGGTTAGGATCCTTTTCATCTAAATCAAAGGCTAAAATTTTTCTCGAGAGTAGACAAGATTTCCCTCTTCCACCTCCTATAAATAGAGGTGGATTTGATGGCCTGAGAGAGGAGAAAATCGGGTCCAAAGTCAGCCAAAAAACCAATTTTGCTACCGATTTCTACAAATTTTCTTCTTTCTCTCTCCACCGTGGTTTTCAGCCACCACCACCATCACCACCGGTCTTTCCACCATCAGCTCCATCATAAGAAGCCAACCCAACCACTAGCCAACCACCAAGAGCCACCGTAGGTTTCTCTCTCCTCTCTGCAGCCTCTCCCGTGTGTTTTTTCTTCCTTCTTTCTTCCTTTTCCAGCTGCAGCCGCTACAGCCAACTCCACCGTCGTTTCCACCGCCAGCTTCAGGTTGTCCTCCCCTGCCAGCCAGCAATAACCGCCACGCCAGGTGGTCTGCCACCCTTCCCCTGGTCCTTCATCTTCCCCGTGGAGTTCCACTGTTCATGCAGTGAGTTTTTTTTTTTACAAATCTAAAAATTTTCAAAAAAAATTATGATTTTCTCATATTTGTTTTACCAATTTTACATAATATCGAGTTGTGTATTTACACTGTAAAATCCAAATCCGGTATTAAAACACCCGGTTTCCTCTGAAATTATAAAAAATTCTAAACATTTTAAAAAAAATATTTTGTTGCATACGGCCAAATTCTGAAATTTTTCCAAGAATGTTTTTTTATAAAAAAATAAAATTGCATTTTTTTAATTTTCTTAAATCCAAAAATGGATATTGTAAACAGTTTATGATTATCTATTATGATTTGGCCAACATGTAAAAAACAAAAATGTCAATCCTTTTTTTTAGAATCTATATATAGACTTTAATATTAATGGGGTGTAAAATTACATGATAAAGTACACTCTGGGGTATTAAAGATACAAGATGTAAGTAAATGCGATGCTAAAATTTAGACTTTAGAACGGTTAGGATTTAACTCGATAAGGTAGAGACTCTCTCATGAAGAGAGATCTGCCTTGAACCTTAGAAAAGACCAACGAATAGAAACCCGGCTTAGAAAAAAACAATCAAACAACAATGCAGCTTACCTTAGGTAGGGTGTACTAGGGGTGATACATCTTCCCCTTGCACAACCAGTCCCTTACTCAGACTCACGTAGACCATGGGTTTCTAGTGACCATAATATTAGGTGGCGACTCTTGAACATTAATCATAATTTTATGATTAAATTCAAAACCCTTTCCAACACACAACACCCCTCATCAGGAGGCACGACAAGAGCCTCTGCCGTCGTCGAACGCTCGCACACCCGCGACAAGATGACAACTCCACTAAGGATCACCTTATCTGGTTGGATTAAGCTTTGCTTGTTTGATTGTTTTCCTTTTTGTTGGTTTTTAATTTTAGCTTTCATTTTTACTGCTTTAACATTTTAATTCTGCAAATAAACCCAATTCTAGGTTAGGTGGGGAGTAGCGGTTTCCCTCCTGACTTTCAGTCGGGGTTCAGATTCGTGAAACATCCAATTATGAGCTGAGTGTTTACTCGGTAATGGTGGTCACACTGTGCCCCAACCATTCATTGTCAACCCCTACACTGCCTTCATATGAGGTGGTCATTAGGCAGTTCATAGACCTTTTTAAGACTAGGTAGAAAGCCTACCTATCATGTAATGACCTAGAACCTTCCTTTAGAGCATGATCTCCTTACATATTCATTTTGCATGGGTTTTTGCCATTCATGCCCAATACATATGCATTTACATCCACACACATACATCCATCCATTGTAAATAACATACATACTTGCATCAGGTTCAAATATAGGTCCCCAAAGAGCTTGCAACACCCGACTCCGAGCAAGAAACATAGAAGATGAAGAGCATGCTCACCGTGATGCCCATTTCCAAGAAGAATTAGAGTCTTTGAAAGTAAAAAAATAGCTCACCTCACTAGCTTACTCGAGCAAAAATTTAGAAATGCCTTTAGTGAAGGTCCTTCCAATCGGCCTGCTATTTTTCTCTAGGCTTTGCCAACAACTCAACCTGAAGAAACAATATGTGAACATGGTCAAGAACCTCCACACAATCTAGCATTTGTGCACTCAATGCCATTAGCACCAACCCCTGTAGTCATAGATCCATTTACCAATGAGTCCCACAAGACCAAGTCATCTAATGGCATTGATCAAGATAAGATGGTGGCGTTGGAAGCCCGGATTAGAGCCATTGAAATTGTAGACCTATATGATCCAGTATGGGCAGTAGAAATGTGTTTGGTCCCAAATGTAGTTTCCCCAAAAAAGTTTTGCGTTCCTGAATTCATCAAATACACTGGAACACAATGCCCCATAACACATTTAAAATCCTATTGCAATAAAATGACAGAAGTAGTACACGATGAAAAACTACTAATGCACTTTTTCCAAGATAGCTTAAGTGGGGTGGTGTTAATTTGGTACATGAGATTGGATAACATCAAAATCCGCAAATGGAAAGATTGGTGGATGCATTTGTGAAGCAATACAAGTACAACATGGACATTGCTCCTGATAGAACTAGTTTGTCCAACCTAGAGAGAAAGGACAAGGAAAGCATAAGGGAATATGCTCAAAGATGGAGAGACCTAGCTGCTCAAGTACATCCCCCACTCTTGGACAAAGAGATGGTGATTCTATTTGCCAACATGCTAAAGGCACCATACTACGAGCATGTGATGGGTAGTTCGGCCGAGTAACTTACTAACATTATGGCAGTAGCTGAGCACATAGAGCAAGGAGTAAAAAGTGGTAAAATATCTGTGCCCACTGAAAAAACAAGATTTGAGGGTAAAAAAAGGGAGGTCGATGATGTTGAAAGTGGTAATAAGGGTAGGAAGAACCCATTCCAAAACTATCACACTCCATTCTCTTCATCCTGAATCGCCAACATTAATTTCAACTCTTCTTATTCCATTCTCTTCATCCTGAATCGCCAATATTAATTTCAACTCTTCTTTTCCTGCCAAAAAACCTGAGCCTCAAACCAAACACAAAAGAGTCCAAGAATAACTACCTCCATTACCATTGCCCTTAAATGAGATGTACCAAAAGCTACTAAGCATTGGGTATGTAGCTCCCGAACCTCTTACACTATTACAACTACCTTACCTTAATTGGTATAAGTTCGACCTCACTTGCGATTACTATGTTGGCGTCGCAGGACACAACATTCATACTTGTAGTGCCTTTAAGAAGAGGCTCGTGCATTTGATTAAAGCTAGATGGATAACCCTCGATAGAACTCCAAACGTGAGTTCAAACCCTCTACCCCATCATGCTCCAAGTACTGGATCGGTGAATGCATTGGAAGGGGACTACTCTAAAAACCTCAAAGCATGAGTAGGGTGTGAAGAAAGTAGTGTGAATTCTCAAGGATAAAGACGAAGTTCTATCATAAGATGGGAGGATGGTGTCTACCCCTAATAATTACCTCCGTTTGATCATGTCTATAAAGGTATTTTCATTTTGTCATATTTTAGGCTTGTTGGCAATTCAACTCATAATGCTACAAGACTTTCTGTCAAATGAGCCTTTCTTGTTAATAAGATCGTATGTTTATAATGAGCCTTCATTTTTGTTGTTTCATGCAAATAATACACTAAGCACACGTTGTACTCATAAAACCACTGCACCAAGAATTTTTTGGTGTTTTCTCTTTTTTTTTCTCTCCTAAAAAATTAAGCAGGTATGTTTTCACAAGAATTTTTGGGAAATCAATGACCCCATGTTTTCACAAGAATTTTTGGGAAATCAAAGTTTTAATACAAAAACAAAAACCAAACTGGTGTTTGTTCTAATAAACAAGTTTTGAAAATTCAAGTGATGTCCTAACACTCAAAAAACCTAAAAGACAACCCGAACACCTATAAGATAACTTCAAAGCTGTGTTTTGATTGCATGAATAATAAGAAACCATTTTGCATATTTGCATATGAGAAAGTAAAGCTTGCCAATTCTAAATGAATGTATTTGAAATAAAGAAAGATCATCTTTGATCATCCTTTCACAAATTTTAAAAAATCCCTTGCAGTCCCTTTTAGAGCCTAATGCATTTTTCTTGAAGAATAACCTTGGCAAGAATCACATCCTATACTGGGAGGCAAGTGGAAAAAATCCTTAATGTCTAAAAGTGCCCAAACAATCCTGGGGAGCAAGTGCAAAAAATCCTTAATGTTTAAAAGTGCCCAAACAATCCTAAGGGGCATGAAAAAGTCCTCAATGATAAAAGTGCCCAAACACACTAGGGGGCATGAAACAAAATCTTCAATGATCAAAAGTGCCCAAACAAAGCTAGGGGTGCATGAAAGAATTCCAAAACAATTTTGAACATGCCATAAAAATCACAAATATAATGATGCTTAAAATAAAAGGAAGAAAAAACTGAACATTAGGGGGCACTGTAGACCATTTTGCAAATCAATTTTAAGGTCCAAAAATTCATGGAAAAAAAAAAGTTTGGGATATAAGCATTAGTGATCATTAGTCTTGAAATCCCTTAAACACCTTTTGAGCCAATAAATATCTTTTTTTTATAATTAAGAGCCAAAGCCTACGTTACGTGCCTAATCAAGCCCTTTCTAATCAAAGGTAGATAATTTGGATCGGTAGACTTTGCTTTCCCATGTGAAACAAATTATTATTCATGTAAGCAAAATGAATGCTTTTAAAACTAGTTCTTTGAAACCCTTAAATTAAAGCTTGAACCCTTTTAACCACTCAAACATCACTTCACTTCACCAAAAGCAAAACAAAAGTTTTCAACACTCATACAAATCTATGTATAAGAATCGCTTGAATTTTTCAGGACAAGTTTGTTTTAAATAAACATGAAATGGATTTTTTATTCAGAATAACTTTGATATTCCAAAAGTTCTTTGTGAAATCAAGTCCTTGTAAATAACCAAATCTTCTTCCACATAGCCTCATCCTCAAGGAAAAACCCAAATTGAACACTTGGAGACATGATCAAACTAGGGGGCAATCCAGCAAAACATATAAGGCTGACTTCATGATTTCCCTTATAAGAAAACATGAGATATAGTGCAGAGCTGGCAACCCTTTAGATAAATGTTTGTGAGCAAACAAGTATGCCGATCCTTCTTAAAGGTCAAGATCATAAGATATGACTTGAGGCAAATATTCGGACATGGCACCTAATTAGTACTTAAAAGTGCATTTTTATCAAGGTTTTATATCATCATTTTGCACTTGAAGTATCAATAACTCCTTAACTAAAGCATGTTTTATAATAACATATCTAATAATA